>NW_026608265.1:0-79564 GCF_029499605.1 Hyla sarda
TGATGTTATTATAGGTGAGGGGGGGAGATGTTATTATAGGTGAGGGGGGATGTTATTATAGGTGAGGGGGGTGATGTATTATATGTGAGGGGGGAGATGTTATTATAGGTGAGGGGGGAGATGTTATTATAGGTGAGGGGGGAGATGTTATATAGGTCGAGCGCGCGGGAGATGTTATTATAGGTGAGGGGGGAGATGTTATTATAGGTGAGGGGGGGAGATGTTATTATAGGTGAGGGCGGGAGATGTTATTATAGGTGAGGGGGGAGATGTTATTATAGGTGAGGGGGGGAGATGTTATTGATAGGTGAGGGGGGGAGATGTATTATAGGTGAGAGGGGGAGATGTTATTATAGGTGAGGGGGGAGATGTTATTATAGGTGAGGGGGGGAGATGTTATTATAGGTGAGGGGGGGAGATGTTATTATAGGTGAGGGGGGAGATGTTATATAGGTGAGGGGGGGGAGATGTTATTATAGGTGAGGGGGAGATGTTATTATAGGTGAGGGGGAGATTGTTATTATAGGTGAGGGGGGAGATGTTATTATAGGTGAGGGGGAGATGTTATATAGGTGAGGGGGAGATGTTATTATAGGTGAGGGGGGAGATGTTATTATAGGTGGGGGAGATAGGTGAGGGGGAGATGTTATTATAGGTGAGGGGGGGAGATGTTATTATAGGTGAGGGGGGAGATGTTATTATAGGTGAGGGGGGAGATGTTATTATAGGTGAAGGGGGGAGATGTTATTATAGGTGAGGGGGGAGATGTTAGTTATAGGTGAGGGGGGAGATGTTATTATAGGTGAGGGGGGAGATGTTATTATAGGTGAAGGGGGGAGATGTTATTATAGGTGAAAGGGGGAGATGTTATTATAGGTGAGGGGGAGATGTTATTATAGGTGAGGGGGAGATGTTATTATAGGTGAGGGGGGAGATGTTATTATAGGTGAGGGGGGAGATGTTATTATAGGTGAGGGGGGGAGATGTTGTTATAGGTGAGGGGGGGAGATGTTATTATAGGTGAGGGGGGAGAATGTTATTATAGGTGAGGGGGGAGATGTTATTATAGGTGAGGGGGAGATGTTATTATAGGTGAGGGGGAGATGTTATTATAGGTGAGGGGGAGATGTTATTATAGGTGAGGGGGGAGATGTTATTATAGGTGAGGGGGGAGATGTTATTATAGGTGAGGGGGGGAGATGTTAATATAGGTGAGGGGGAGTGTTATTATAGGTGAGGGGGGAGATGTTATTATAGGTGAGGGGAGATGTTATTATAGGTTGAGGGGGGAGATGTTATTATAGGTGAGGGGGGGAGATGTTATTATAGGTGAGGGGGGGAGATGTTATTATAGGTGAGGGGGGAGATGTTATTATAGGTGAGGGGGGGGAGATGTTATTATAGGTGAGGGGGGAGATGTTATTATAGGTGAGGAGGGGGGGGAGATGTTATGTATTAGGTGAGGGGGGGAGATGTTATTATAGAGTGAGGGGGGGAGATGTTATTATAGGTGAGGGGGGAGATGTTATTATAGGTGAGGGGGGAGATGTTGTTATAGGTGAGGGGGGGAGATGTTGTTATAGGTGAGGGGGGAGATGTTGTTATAGGTGAGGGGGGAGATGTTGTTATAGGTGAGGGGGGGAGATGTTGTTATAGGTGAGGGGGGGAGATGTTGTTATAGGTGAGGGGGGGAGATGTTGTTATAGGTGAGGGGGGAGATGTTGTTATAGGTGAGGGGGGAGATGTTGTTATAGGTGAGGGGGGGAGATGTTGTTATAGGTGAGGGGGGGGGGGGGAAGTTGTTATAGGTGAGGGGGGGAGATGTTGTTATAGGTGAGGGGGGAGATGTTGTTATAGGTGAGGGGGGAGATGTTGTTATAGGTGAGGGGGGGAGATGTTATTATAGGTGGGAGGACTGTCTCTGTACACCTCTGGTGGGAGGACTGTCTCTGTACACCTCTGGTGGGAGGACTCTCCTCATGCCTCCCTTATTGTCCATGGGACTGATGGGCTCCTGCAGTATTTTGAGAAGTTTATGATTCCCAGGCTAATGATCTGCAATGAAATCATCAGAGGGGCCACAGGGGTCCACGGGGCCTTATTATAAACATAACAGTTTTACTTTAATTTTGTTTTCTTCTTCAGCCAGTGAACCCCGGAAGGTGGACCTCTTGTCAGTCTCCTTGGTGTCGGTGGCAATAGTGACGGCGCTTCTAGTGTTGATTCTGGTCATAATTGTAATCCTAGTGAATCGACATCACAAGAGGAAGACGAAGAAGCTATCAGATAAAATGTGAGTCCTGTGAGACAGCAGTGATGTGTGGCCAGATATATATATATGCAATGGAGGAGGGGTCGGTGCTGTGTCCGTGTAATGGTGGAGGGGTGGGCGCTGTGGTCGTGTAATGGTGGAGGGGTCGGCGCTGTGTCCGTGTAATGGTGGAGGGGTCGGCGCTGTGTCCGTGTAATGGAGGAGGGGTCGGCGCTGTGTCCGTGTAATGGTGGAGGGGTCGGTGCTGTGTCCGTGTAATGGTTGAGGGGTCGGTGCTGTGTCCGTGTAATGGTGGGGGGGTCTGCGCTGTGTCCGTGTAATGGTGGAGGGGTCGGCGCTGTGTCCGTGTAATGGTGGAGGGGTCGGCGCTGTGTCCGTGTAATGGTGGAGGGGTGGGCGCTGTGGTCGTGTAATGGTGGAGGGGTCGGTGCTGTGTCCGTGTAATGGTTGAGGGGTCGGTGCTGTGTCCGTGTAATGGTGGAGGGGTCGGTGCTGTGTCCGTGTAATGGTGGAGGGGTGGGTGCTGTGTCCGTGTAATGGAGGAGGGGTCGGTGCTGTGTCCGTGTAATGGAGGAGGGGTGGGTGCTGTGTCCGTGTAATGGAGGAGGGGTCGGTGCTGTGTCCGTGTAATGGAGGAGGGGTGGGTGCTGTGTCCGTGTAATGGAGGAGGGGTCGGTGCTGTGTCCGTGTAATGGTGGAGGGGTCGGTGCTGTGTCTGTGTAATGGTGGAGGGGTCGGCGCTGTGTCCGTGTAATGGTGGAGGGGTCGGTGCTGTGTCCGTGTAATGGTGGAGGGGTCGGTGCTGTGTCCGTGTAATGGTGGAGGGGTCGGCGCTGTGTCCGTGTAATGTTGGAGGGGTCGGCGCTGTGTCCGTGTAATGGTGGATGGTCGGTGCTGTGTCCGTGTGATGGAGGAGGGGTCGGCGCTGTGTCCGTGTAATGGTGGAGGGGTCGGCGCTGTGTCCGTGTAATGGTGGAGGGGTCGGTGCTGTGTCCGTGTAATGGAGGAGGGGTGGGCGCTGTGTCCGTGTATTGGTGGAGGAGTCGGTGCTGTGTCCGTGTAATGGTGGAGGGGTCGGTGCTGAGTCCGTGTAAAGGTGGAGGGGTCGGCGCTGTGTCCGTGTAATGGTGGAGGGGTCGGCGCTGTGTCCGTGTAATGGTGAAGGGGTCGGCGCTGTGTCCGTGTAATGGTGGAGGGGTCTGCGCTGTGTCCGTGTAATGGTGGAGGGGTCGGCGCTGTGTCCGTGTAATGGTGGAGGGGTCGGCGCTGTGTCCGTGTAATGGTGGAGGGGTCGGCGCTGTGTCCGTGTAATGGTGGAGGGGTCGGCGCTGTGTCCGTGTAATGGTGGAGGGGTCGGCGCTGTGTCCGTGTAATGGTGGAGGGGTCGGCGCTGTGTCCGTGTAATGGTGGAGGGGTCGGCGCTGTGTCCGTGTAATGGTGGAGGGGTCGGCGCTGTGTCCGTGTAATGGTGGAGGGGTCGGCGCTGTGTCCATGTAATGGTGGAGGGGTCGGCGCTGTGTCCGTGTAATGGAGGAGGGGTGGGTGCTGTGTCCGTGTAATGGTGGAGGGGTCGGCGCTGTGTCCGTGTAATGGTGGAGGGGTCGGTGCTGTGTCCGTGTAATGGAGGAGGGGTGGGTGCTGTGTCCGTGTAATGGTGGAGGGGTCGGCGCTGTGTCCGTGTAATGGTGGAGGGGTCGGTGCTGTGTCCGTGTAATGGAGGAGGGGTCGGCGCTGTGTCCGTGTAATGGAGGAGGGGTCGGCGCTGTGTCCGTGTAATGGAGGAGGGGTCGGTGCTGTGTCCGTGTAATGGTGGAGGGGTGGGTGCTGTGTCCGTGTAATGGTGGAGGGGTCGGTGCTGTGTCCGTGTAATGGTGGAGGGGTCGGTGCTGTGTCCGTGTAATGGTGGAGGGGTGGGTGCTGTGTCCGTGTAATGGTGGAGGGGTCGGTGCTGTGTCCGTGTAATGGTGGAGGGGTCGGTGCTGTGTCCGTGTAATGGAGGAGGGGTCGGTGCTGTGTCCGTGTAATGGTGGAGGGGTGGGTGCTGTGTCCGTGTAATGGTGGAGGGGTCGGTGCTGTGTCCGTGTAATGGAGGAGGGGTCGGTGCTGTGTCCGTGTAATGGAGGAGGGGTCGGCGCTGTGTCCGTGTAATGGAGGAGGGGTCGGTGCTGTGTCCGTGTAATGGTGGAGGGGTGGGTGCTGTGTCCGTGTAATGGTGGAGGGGTCGGTGCTGTGTCCGTGTAATGGTGGAGGGGTCGGGGCTGTGTCCGTGTAATGGAGGAGGGGTCGGCGCTGTGTCCGTGTAATGGTGGAGGGGTCGGCGCTGTGTCCGTGTAATGGTGGAGGGGTCGGTGCTGTGTCCGTGTAATGGAGGAGGGGTGGGTGCTGTGTCCGTGTAATGGAGGAGGGGTCGGTGCTGTGTCCGTGTAATGGTGGAGGGGTCGGCGCTGAGTCCGTGTAATGGTGGAGGGGTCGGCGCTGTGTCCGTGTAATGGTGGAGGGGTCGGCGCTGTGTCCGTGTAATGGAGGAGGGGTCGGTGCTGTGTCCGTGTAATGGAGGAGGGGTGGGTGCTGTGTCCGTGTAATGGAGGAGGGGTCGGTGCTGTGTCCGTGTAATGGTGGAGGGGTCGGTGCTGTGTCCGTGTAATGGTGGAGGGGTCGGTGCTGTGTCCGTGCAATGGAGGAGGGGTCGGCGCTGTGTCCGTGTAATGGTGGAGGGGTCGGTGCTGTGTCCGTGTAATGGAGGAGGGGTGGGTGCTGTGTCCGTGTAATGGAGGAGGGGTCGGTGCTGTGTCCGTGTAATGGTGGAGGGGTCGGTGCTGTGTCCGTGTAATGGAGGAGGGGTCGGCGCTGTGTCCGTGTAATGGTGGAGGGGTCGGCGCTGTGTCCGTGTAATGGTGGAGGGGTCGGTGCTGTGTCCGTGTAATAGTGGAGGGGTCGGCGCTGTGTCCGTGTAATGGAGGAGGGGTCGGCGCTGTGTCCGTGTAATAGTGGAGGCGTCGGTGCTGTGTCCGTGTAATGGTGGAGGGGTGGGTGCTGTGTCCGTGTAATGGAGGAGGGGTCGGTGCTGTGTCCGTGTAATGGTGGAGGGGTCGGTGCTGTGTCCGTGTAATGGAGGAGGGGTCGGCGCTGTGTCCGTGTAATGGTGGAGGGGTCGGCGCTGTGTCCGTGTAATGGTGGAGGGGTCGGTGCTGTGTCCGTGTAATAGTGGAGGGGTCGGCGCTGTGTCCGTGTAATGGAGGAGGGGTCGGCGCTGTGTCCGTGTAATAGTGGAGGCGTCGGTGCTGTGTCCGTGTAATGGTGGAGGGGTGGGTGCTGTGTCCGTGTAATGGAGGAGGGGTCGGTGCTGTGGTCGTGTAATTTTTACTTGTGTTAAAAGTCTTGTTTTGTATATTTCAGTGAGGAGCTATCAACATTATCCAGACAGACGTCGCGAAGGAGACTAAACTCTAATACGGCGAGCACCGACACGAGGATGCAGGTATATACATCACACAGCACCGACATGAGGATGCAGGTATATACATCACACAGCACCGACACGAGGATGCAGGTATATACATCACATAGCACCGACACGAGGATGCAGGTATATACATCACACAGCACCGACACGAGGATGCAGGTATATACATCACACAGCACCGACACGAGGATGCAGGTATATACATCACACAGCACCGACACGAGGATGCAGGTATATACATCACACAGCACCGACACGAGGATGCAGGTATATACATCACACAGCACCGACACGAGGATGCAGGTATATACATCACACAGCACCGACACGAGGATGCAGGTATATACATCACATAGCACCGACACGAGGATGCAGGTATATACATCCCACAGCGCCGACACGAGGATGCAGGTATATACATTCCACAGCGCCAACACGAGGATGCAGGTATATACATCACACAGCACCGACACCAGGATGCAGGTATATACATCACACAGCACCGACACGAGGATGCAGGTATATACATCCCACAGCACCGACACAAGGATGCAGGTATATACATCACACAGCGCCGACACGAGGATGCAGGTATATACATCACACAGCGCCGAAACGAGGATGCAGGTATATACATTCCACAGCGCTGACACAAGGATTCAGGTATATACATCACACAGCGCCGACAAGAGGATGCAGGTATATACATCACACAGCGCCGAAACGAGGATGCAGGTATATACATCACACAGCGCCGACACGAGGATGCAGGTATATACATCACACAGCACAGACACGAGGATGCAGGTATATACATCACACAGCGCCGACACGAGGATGCAGGTATATACATCACACAGCACCGACACGAGGATGCAGGTATATACATCACAAAGCACTGACACGAGGATGCAGGTATATACATCACACACACATACTACAGCCGCGCACTCACATAGGAAGGGACTCTGCTGAACCTTGTAGTAGAGCCGTGCACACACATAGGAAGAGATGCTGCTGAACCTTGTAGTAGAGCCGTGCACACACATAAGAGATGCTGCAGAACCTTGTAGTAGAGCCGTGCACACACATAAGAGATGCTGCAGAACCTTGTAGTAGAGCCGTGCACACACATAGGAAGGGACTCTGCTGAACCTTGTAGTAGAGCCGTGCACACACATAGGAAGAGATGCTGCTGAACCTTGTAGTAGAGCCGTGCACACACATAAGAGATGCTGCAGAACCTTGTAGTAGAGCCGTGCACACACATAGAAAGAGATGCTGCAGAACCTTGTAGTAGAGCTATGCACACACATAAGAGATGCTGCAGATCCTTGTAGTAGAGCCGTGCACACACATAAGAAGAGATGCTGCAGAACCTTGTAGTAGAGCCGTGCACACACATAGGAAGAGATGCTGCAGAACCTTGTAGTAGAGCCGTGCAAACACATAAGAGATGCTGCAGAACCTTGTAGTAGAGCAGTGCACACACATAAGAAGAGATGCTGCAGAACCTTGTAGTAAAGCCGTGCACACACATAGGAAGAGATGCTGCAGAACCTTGTAGTAGAGTCGTGCACACACATAAGAAGAGATGCTGAAGACCTTGTAGTAGAGCCGTGCACACACATAAGAAGAGATGCTGCAGAACCTTGTAGTAAAGCCGCGCACATACATAAGAAGAGATGCTGCAGAACCTTGTAGTAGAGCCGTGATAACTCATAGGAAGAGATGCTGCAGAACCTTGTAGTAGAGCCGTGCACACACATAGGAAGAGATGCTGCAGAACCTTGTAGTAGAGCCCTACACACATAAGAGATGCTGCAGAACCTTATAGTAGAGCCGTGCACACACATAAGAAGAGATGCTGCAGAACCTTGTAGTAGAGCCGTGCACACACATAAGAGATGCTGCAGAACCTTGTACTAGAACAGTGCACACACTTAAGAGATGCTGCAGAACCTTGTAGTAGAGTCGTGCACACACATAAGAAGAGATGCTTCAGAACCTTGTAGTAGAGCTGTACACACATAAGAGATGCTGCAGAACCTTGTAGTAGAGCCGTGCACACACATAAGAAGAGATGCTGCAGAACCTTGTAGTAGAGCCGTGCACACACATAGGAAGAGATGCTGCAGAACCTTGTAGTAGAGCCGTGCACACACATAGGAAGAGATGCTGAAGAACCTTGTAGTAGAGCCATGCACACACATAGGAAGAGATGCTGCAGAACGTTGTAATAGAGCCGTGCAAACACATAAGAGATGCTGCAGAACCTTGTAGTAGAGCAGTGCACACACATAAGAAGAGATGCTGAAGAACCTTGTAGTAGAGCCGTGCACACTCATGGGAAGAGATGCTGCAGAACCTTGTAGTAAAGCCGTGCACACACATAGGAAGAGATGCTGCAGAACCTTGTAGTAGAGTCGTGCACACACATAAGAAGAGATGCTGCAGAACCTTGTAGTAGAGCCGTGATAACTCATAGGAAGAGATGCTGCAGAACCTTGTAGTAGAGCCATGCACACACATAAGAAGAGATGCTGCATAACCTTGTAGTAAAGCCGTGCACACACATAGTAAGAGATGCTGCAGAACCTTGTAGTAGAGCCGTACACACATAAGAGATGCTGCAGAACCTTGTAGTAGAGCCGTGCACACACATAAGAGATGCTGCTGAACCTTGTCGTAGAGCCGTACACACATAAGAGATGCTGCAGAACCTTGTAGTAGAGCCGTGCACACACATAAGAGATGCTACAAAACCTTGTACTAGAGCAGTGCACACACTTAAGAGATGCTGCAGAACCTTGTAGTAAAGCCGTGCACACACATAGGAAGAGATGCTGCAGAACCTTGTAGTAGAGCCGTGCACACACATAAGAAGAGATGCTGCAGAACCTTGTAGTAGAGCCGTGCAAACTCATAGAAAGAGATGCTGCAGAACCTTGTAGTAGAGCCGTGCACACTCATAGGAAGAGACGCTGCAGAACCTTGTATTAGAGCCGTGCACACAAATAGGAAGAGATGCTGCAAAACCTTGTAGTAGAGCCGTGCACACATATAAGAAGAGATGCTGCAGAATCTTGTAGTAGAGCCGTGCACACACAGGAAGAGATGCTGCAGAACCTTGTAGTAGAGTCGTGCACACACATAGAAAGAGATGCTGCAGAACCTTGTAGTAGAGCCGTGCCCACACATAAGAAGAGATGCTGCAGAACCTTGTAGTAGAGTCGTGCACACACATAGGAAGAGATGCTGCAGAACCTTGTAGTAGAGCCGTGCACACACTTAAGAAGAGATGCTGCAGAACCTTGTAGTAGAGTCACGCACACACATAAGAAGAGATGCTGCAGAACCTTGTAGTAGAGCCGTGCACACTCATAGGAAGAGATGCTGCAGAACCTTGTAGTAAAGCCGTGCACACACATAGGAAGAGATGCTGCAGAGCCTTGTAGTAGAGTCGTACACACACATAAGAGATGCTTCAGAACCTTGTAGTAGAGCCGTACACACATAAGAGATGCTGCAGAACCTTGTAGTAGAGCCGTGCACACACATAAGAGATGCTGCAGAGACTTGTAGTAGAGCCGTACACACATAAGAGATGCTGCAGAACCTTGTAGTAGAGCCGTTCATACACATAAGAGATGCTGCAGAACCTTGTAGTAGAGCCGTGCACACAAATAGGAAGAGATGCTGAAGAACCTTGTAGTAGAGCCGTGCACACACATAAGAGATGCTGCAGAACCTTGTAGTAGAGCCGTGCACACAAATAGGAAGAGATGCTGCAGAACCTTGAAGTAGAGCCGTGCACACACATAGGACGAGATGCTGAAGAATCTTGTAGTAGAGCCGTGCACACACATAAGAGATACTGCAGAACCTTGTAGTAGAGCCGTGCACACACATAGAAAGAGATGCTGCAGAACCTTGTAGTAGAGCCGTGCACACACATAGGAAGAGATGCTGCAGAACCTTGTAGTAGAGCCATGCACACACATAGGAAGAGATGCTGCAGAACCTTGTAGTAGAGCCGTGCACACTCATAGGGAAATATGCTGTAATACTTTGTACTAGAGCTGTGCACAGTCATAGAAAGAGATGCTGCAGAACCTTGTAGTAGAGCTGTGCACACTCATAGGAAGAGATGCTGCAGAACCTTGCAGTAGAGTCGTGCACACACATAGGAAGAGATGCTGCAGAACCTTGGAGTAGAGCCGCGCACACACATAGGAAGAGATGCTGCAGAACCTTGTAGTAGAGCCATGCACACACATAGGAAGAGATGCTTCAGAACCTTGTAGTAGAGCCGTGCACACTCATAGGGAAAGATGCTGTAATACCTTGTACTAGAGCTGTGCACAGTCATAGAAAGAGATGCTGCAGAACCTTGTAGTAGAGCCGTGCACACACATAGGAAGAGATGCTGCAGAACCTTGTAGTAGAGCCATGCACACACATAGGAAGAGATGCTGCAGAACCTTGTAGTAGAGCTGTGCACACTCATAGGAAAAGATGCTGTAATACCTTGTACTAGAGCTGTGCACACTCATAGGAAGAGATGCTGCAGAACCTTGTAGTAGAGCCGTGCACACACATAGGAAGAGATGCTGCAGAACCTTGTAGTAGAGCCGTGCACACTCATAGAAAGAGATGCTGCAGAACCTTGTAGTAGAGCCGTGCACACTCATAGGAAGAGATGCTACAGAACCTTGTAGTAGAGCCGTACACACACAGGAAGAGATGCAGCAGAACCTTGTAGTAGAGCCGCACACACACACATAGGAAGAGATGCTGCAGAACCTTGTAGTAGAGCCGTGCACACACATAGGAAGAGATGCTGCAGAACCTTGTAGTAGAGCCATGCACACACATAGGAAGAGATGCTGCAGAACCTTGTAGTAGAGCTGTGCACACTCATAGGAAAAGATGCTGTAATACCTTGTACTAGAGCTGTGCACACTCATAGGAAGAGATGCTGCAGAACCTTGTAGTAGAGCCGTGCACACACATAGGAAGAGATGCTGCAGAACCTTGTAGTAGAGCCGTGCACACTCATAGGAAAAGATGCTGTAATACCTTGTACTAGAGCTGTGCACACTCATAGGAAGAGATGCTGCAGAACCTTGTAGTAGAGCCGTGCACACACATAGGAAGAGATGCTGCAGAACCTTGTAGTAGAGCCGTGCACACTCATAGAAAGAGATGCTGCAGAACCTTGTAGTAGAGCCGTGCACACTCATAGGAAGAGATGCTACAGAACCTTGTAGTAGAGCCGTACACACACAGGAAGAGATGCAGCAGAACCTTGTAGTAGAGCCGCACACACACACATAGGAAGAGATGCTGCAGAACCTT
This sequence comes from Hyla sarda, assembly GCF_029499605.1. NCBI lineage: Eukaryota > Metazoa > Chordata > Amphibia > Anura > Hylidae > Hyla > Hyla sarda. The sequence continues at coordinate 11,097 of NW_026608265.1, forward strand.
GTAGTAGAGCCGTGCACACACATAGGAAAAGATGCTGCAGAACCTTGTAGTAGAGCCATGCACACACATAGGAAGAGATGCTGCAGAACCTTGTAGTAGAGCTGTGCACACTCATAGGAAAATATGCTGTAATACCTTGTACTAGAGCTGTGCACACTCATAGGAAGAGATGCTGCAGAACCTTGTAGTAGAGCCGTGCACACACATAGGAAGAGATGCTGCAGAACCTTGTAGTAGAGCCGTGCACACTCATAGAAAGAGATGCTGCAGAACCTTGTAGTAGAGCCGTGCACACTCATAGGAAGAGATGCTACAGAACCTTGTAGTAGAGCCGCACACACACAGGAAGAGATGCAGCAGAACCTTGTAGTAGAGACGCACACACACACATAGGAAGAGATGCTGCAGAACCTTGTAGTAGAGCCGCGCACACATATAAGGATGTTAATATATATTCAGCCACTTTTATTAAAGATGGTATTTTGTGTGTTTTTAGTTGGAAGAGAGCATGAATCTGAGAGGACATCACCCCGACAGCCTGAGGGACCCCAGTATCAGCTCCATGATGGTGAGTATGTCTACTCACATTTATCTACACTGTGCACGGATGTTGTAGACCACAAGGACCTCTCAACATGACTTCACAGGGAAAGCTTTAGGTTAAACATGGGGCCTCTCTGCACATAATACAGGTGCGTGTCAAAGACAGTGCCAAGGTTTCCCTTCTTCTGTTGAACTTGATGGAGACGTCTTCTGTAACTATCTAGTAGAAGAGTATCGGTGCACTAGGCAGAAGAAGCCACTCATGGCACACCACCTATCCATGCACCCTGTAGAAGATCTGTGTCATATAAAGTTCATGGGTAGCAGAGGAAGTGACTGCGGACTCTCCTTCCATCCATAATTATAAGGTCCAGCAGATGTCCCCTCTGCCCACTGTTGGGCCAGTCCACCACCGTTGTGTTGTGTATGGTCACATTTGGGAGGATGCTTCCTATTGACCCCATGATGTATTGTTGCCTTTCAGGGGGAAGAGGCAGACAGACGCAGCTACTCCACGCTGACCACTGTACGGGAAATAGAGACTCAGACAGAACTGCTGGCCACGGTTCCAGATGAGGAGGTGAAAGAAGATGAGGATGAAGGGCTGGATGAACCAATGGAGGAGAAAGAACTGGAACAAAGTGAGCAAGGGAGCACCGGAGTTTTGTCCACCCAGCCCTTCATCAAGCAGGGCATGAGCCATTTCTATCAGGAGAATGGGACTCTACGAGCCAAACCGACTACTAATGGCATCTACATAAATGGCCGAGGACACCTGGTATGACTGTTACTCCCCCAACCCTATAAGACTCAGGGCAAAGAGCCAGGACAAAATCTGGTAACAGACTCCCAGTGGCTGCTCCAGTAGGACATCACATGGCCGATTACTAGACTGGATTGTCTTGAGCCGTCGTTAACCCCTAATATTCTGCTGAATTGTGCAGATCTTATTGTGACAAACTGATGATGACTGGAGGCATGTTCTGGGCACCCTCAAAGGGGCTACCACTGCACAAAGTATCACCATAGCCATGTCTGCAGGGTCCTTGGGATGGAACCCTTGGCACATGGAGTCTTGTGAAGAGTTCTGGATTTATACTCGTTATTACCTGATAACAAGACGTCTGCCGCTTGTTGGTGCAATAAATGTGAGCAATGTGCAGGTAACGCAGCCTTCTGTACTCGTGTCGCTTTCAGACATCGTCATGCTTGGAATATTGTCTTACATTGTAGAATTACATAAATCTGTCCTAGTAGTAAGTGAAGACCACCGGGCTAGAAGTTTTTCTCATTTTTCACCAAGACTCACCAGGACTGTGGAGGGCGAAAACAATCATTCCCCCCCCCCCCCCCCCATCCATAATGACACAAACTCTATTACAAAGGCTCAAGTACTGGAAAGGAAAATCAAATCCACGTGACCAAAACAATGTGTGGATGAGCGCAGCCTATGACTGGAAGCTTGAGGGGCCCACCCTGCAGAATGCAGCCCTGGGCTGAGGACCACTGCGGGGGACATTGCACTCACTAGTATTTGTACATATTTGTGTAAATTTTGTTTCAGCTTATTGTAAGGATGTAAGATGAGAGAAATCTCGGGTATTTATATGTGCTGTATAGATTTTCTACATGCGGTATTTATGTCGGGGATAAGATGTTTTTATCTTCATTGCAGGGAAATTCTTGTACATAGATGATCAATACTTGAATGTCAGAAAATTACACAAACTGGGATCCGAAATGATATTGTGTGAATGTCTTCATTGTCTGTATAAGGTGATAGAGAACATATGATAGAGACGCCTGTACACTGGGGAGATCATGTGATAGTATAATAGAGAAGGAGATCATGTGATACAGATGAGTGACAGGCCGTACACTGAGACGATCATATAATAGAGAAGAGTGACAGGCCGTACATTGAGGAGATCATATGATAGAATAGAGTGACAGGCCGTACACTGAGGAGATCATATGATAGAGAAGAGTGACAGACCGTACACTGAGGAGATCATATGATAGAATAGAGTGACAGGCCGTACACTGAGAGATCATATGATAGACATGAGTGACAGGCCGTACACTGAGAAGATCATATGATAGAATAGAGTGACAGGCTGTACACTGAGGAGATCATATGATAGAATAGAGTGACAGGCCGTACACTGAGGAGATCATATGATAGAGAAGAGTGACAGGCTGTACACTGAGGAGATCATATGATAGAATAGAGTGACAGGCTGTACACTGAGCAGATCATATGATAGAATAGAGTGACAGGCCGTACACTGAGGAGATCATATGATAGAGAAGGGTGACAGGCTGTAAACTGAGGAGATCATATGATAGAGAAGAGTGACAGGCCGTACACTGAGGAGATCAAATGATAGAGAAGAGTGACAGGCCGTACACTGAGGAGATCATATGATAGAGAAGAGTGACAGGCCGTACACTGAGGAGATATGATAGAGAAGAGTGACAGGCCGTACACTGAGGAGATATGATAGAGAAGAGTGACAGGCCGTACACTGAGGAGATCATACGATAGAGAAGGGTGACAGGCTGTACACTGAGGAGATCATATGATAGACATGAGTGACAGGCTGTACACTGAGAAGATCATATGATAGAATAGAGTGACAGGCTGTACACTGAGGAGATATGATAGAGAAGAGTGACAGGCCGTACACTGAGGAGATATGATAGAGAAGAGTGACAGGCCGTACACTGAGGAGATCGTATGATAGACATCTGTGACAGGCCGTACACTGAGGAGATCATTTCATAGAGAAGAGTGAGAGTCCGTACACTGAGGAGTATATATGATAGAGAAAAGTGACAGGCCGTACACTGAGGAGATCATATGATAGAGAAAAGTTTCAGGCCATACACTGTGGAGAACATATCATAGAGAAGAGTGACAGGCCGTACACTGAGGAGATCATATGATAGAGAAAAGTTTCAGGCCGTACACTGAGGAGATCATATCATAGAGAAGAGTGACAGGCCGTACACTGAGGAGATCATATGATAGAATAGAGTGACAGCCGTACAGTGAGATCATATGATAGAGAAGAGTGACAGACTGTACACTAAGGAGATCATATGATAGAATAGAGTGACAGGCCGTACACTGAGGAGATCATATCATAGAATAGAGTGACAGGCTGTGCACTGAGGAGATCATATGATAGAGAAGAGTGACAGGCCGTACACTGAGAGATCATATGATAGAGAAGAGTGACACTGAGGAGATCATATGAAAGAATAGAGTGACAGGCCGTACACTGAGGAGATCATATCATAGAATAGAGTGACAGGCTGTGCACTGAGGAGATCATATGATAGAGAAGAGTGACAGGCCGTACACTGAGAGATCATATGATAGAGAAGAGTAACAGGCTGTACACTGAGGAGATCATATGATAGAAAAGAGTAAGAAGCTGTACACTGAGGAGATCATATGATAGAAAAGAGTGAGAGGCCGTACACTGAGGAGATCATATCATAGAGAAGAGTGACAGGCCGTACACTGAGGAGATCATATGATAGAGAAGAGTGAGAGGCCGTACACTGAGGAGATCATATCATAGAGAAGAGTGACAGGCCGTACACTGAGGAGATCATATGATAGAGAAGAGTGACAGACTGTACACTGAGGAGATCATATGATAGAGAAGAGTGACAGGCTGTACACTGAGGAGATCATATGATAGAGAAGAGTGACAGGCTGTACACTGAGGAGATCATATCATAGAATAGAGTGACAGGCTGTGCACTGAGGAGATCATATCATAGAGAATAGTGACAGGCTGTGCACTGAGGAGATCATATGATAGAATAGAGTGACAGGCCGTACACTGAGGAGATCATATCATAGAGAAGAGTGACAGGCAGTACACTGAGGAGATCATATCATAGAGAATAGTGACAGGCCATACACTGAGGAGATCATATGATAGAGAAGAGTGACAGGCTGTACACTCAGCAGATCATATGATAGAGAAGAGTGACAGGCCGTACACTGAGGAGATCATATGATAGAATAGAGTGACAGGCCGTACACTGAGGAGATCATATGATAGAATAGAGTGACAGGCTGTACACTGAGGAGATCATATGACAGAATAGAGTGACAGGCCGTACACTGAGGAGATCATATGATAGAATAGAGTGACAGGCCGTACAAAATATAGAAAGAACTCCAGCTCAGGTGCAGATCAAATAAGTGCAGCTTTATTTCACATCACACCAGAAGCACACAGGCAACAGGTCGGAAGTGACACGTTTCGGCCAGGTGCTGGCCTTAGTCATACACGAGAAGAGTGAGAGGCCGTACACTGAAGAGATCATATGATAGAGAAGAGTGACAGGCCGTACACTGAGGAGATCATATCATAGAGAAGAGTGACAGGCCGTACACTGAGGAGATCATATCATAGAGAAGAGTGACAGGCCGTACACTGAGGAGATCATATGATAGAGAAGAGTGACAGGCCGTACACTGAAGAGATCATATCATAGAGAAGAGTGACAGGCCGTACACTGAGGAGATCATATCATAGAGAAGAGTGACAGGCCGTACACTGAGGAGATCATATCATAAAGAAGAGTGATAGGCAGTACACTGAGGAGATCATATCATAGAATAGAGTGACAGACCATACACTGAGGAGATCATATCATAGAGAAGAGTGACAGGCCATACACTGAGGAGATCATATCATAGAGAAGAGTGACAGGCCGTACACTGAGGAGATCATATGATAGAGAAGAGTGACAGGCCGTACACTGAGGAGATCACATCATAGAGAAGAATGACAGGCTGTACACTGAGGAGATCATATGATAGAATAGAGTGCCAGACTATACACTGAGATCATATGATAGAGAAGAGTAAGAAGCCGTACACTGAGGAGATCATATGATAGAACAGAGTGCCAGACTATACACTGAGATCATATGATAGAGAAGAGTAAGAAGCCGTACACTGAGGAGATCATATGATAGAATAGAGTGACAGGCTGTACACTGAGGAGATCATATCATAGAGAAGAGTGACAGGCCGTACACTGAGGAGATCATATCATAGAGAAGAGTGACAGGCCGTATATTGAGGAGATCATATCATAGAGAAGAGTGACAGGCCGTACACTGAGGAGATCATATGATAGAGAAGAGTGACAGGCCGTACACTGAGGAGATCATATCATAGAATAGAGTGACAGGCTGTACACTGAGGAGATCATATGATAGAGAAGAGTGACAGGCCGTACACTGAGGAGATCATATGATAGAATAGAGTGACAGGCCGTACACTGAGGAGATCATATGATAGAGAAGAGTGACAGGCCGTACACTGAGGAGATCATATCATAGAGAAGAGTGACAGGCCGTACACTGAGGAGATCATATGATAGAGAAGAGTGAAAGGCCGTACACTGAGGAGATCATATCATAGAGAAGAGTGACAGGCAGTACACTGAGGAGATCATATCATAGAGAAGAGTGACAGGCCGTACACTGAGGAGATCATATCATAGAGAAGAGTGACAGGCCGTACACTGAGGAGATCATATGATAGAGAAGAGTCACAGGTCGTACACTGAGGAGATCATATCATAGAATAGAGTGACAGGCTGTACACTGAGGAGATCATATGATAGAATAGAGTGACAGGCCGTACACTGAGGAGATCATATCATAGAGAAGAGTGACAGGCCGTACACTGAGGAGATCATATCATAGAGAAGAGTGACAGGCCGTACACTGAGGAGATCATATCATAGAGAAGAGTGACAGGCCGTACACTGAGAGATCATATCATAGAGAAGAGTGACAGGCCGTACACTGAGGAGATCATATCATAGAGAAGAGTGACAGGCCGTACACTGAGGAGATCATATCATAGAGAAGAGTGACAGGCCGTACACTGAGGAGATCATATGATAGAGAAGAGTGACAGGTCGTACACTGAGGAGATCATATCATAGAATAGAGTGACAGGCTGTACACTGAGGAGATCATATCATAGAGAATAGTGACAGGCCGTACACTGAGGAGATCATATGATAGAATAGCGTGACAGGCCGTACACTGAGGAGATCATATCATAGAGAAGAGTGACAGGCCGTACACTGAGGAGATCATATCATAGAGAAGAGTGACAGGCCGTACACTGAGGAGATCATATCATAGAGAAGAGTGACAGGCCGTACACTGAGGAGATCATATCATAGAGAAGAGTGACAGGCCGTACACTGAGGAGATCATATCATAGAGAAGAGTGACAGGCCGTACACTGAGGAGATCATATCATAGAGAAGAGTGACAGGCCGTACACTGGAGAACTTCCGTATCTCATACGGGACTTATCTTCTTTGACCTGGAACATTTAGGATCTTTCAGTCTTAGACCCACAATTCCCATTTTTGCACCATAGACACGTTGGCCCGGGGTCACATGACCATTGGGTCCTTAAGAACAACCTGCTTCTTAATGCTTAGTTACAATGTTCTGCGGTTTTGGGTGATGCTCAGTTCAGGATGTGGTTCTCAGACAGTAACTCCGGCTTCCTCTAAATTTTGGGGCAGGAGATTGGTGCAATGCTCTGCACGTCACGGTGCTGATCGGCTCTGTAACGCGGCTGCTTCCTCCACCACTTCCTGTGCAGTATGAAGTTCTGAATCTTATCTACTGCAAAGTAGGTGATCAGGGTGGGATCAGGTGCCAGAGGATGCAGTAAGAAACCCGTTGTGACCACCTGCAGCCATGTCACTAGCCATGAAGGCCAGACAGAGGGTGAGGAAGAAGACCGTCAAGGACAAAATCTTTGGGTGTGATCTGCTGGAACATCTCCAATTGTCGGGACAGGAAGGTAAGTGCCTGGGAATGTCTTCATGGTCACATGTTATTTATAAGGGATAAGTGCCTGGGAATGTCTTCATGTCCACGTGTTCTTTATAAGGGATAAGTGCCTGGGAATGTCTTCATGTCCACGTGTTATTTATAAGGGATAAGTGCCTGGGAATGTCTTCATGGTCACATGTTATTTATAAGGGATACGTGCCTGGGAATGTCTTCATGTCCACGTGTTCTTTATAAGGGATAAGTGCCTGGGAATGTCTTCATGTCCACGTGTTATTTATAAGGGATAAGTGCCTGGGAATGTCTTCATATCCACGTGTTATTTATAAGGGATAAGTGCCTGGGAATGTCTTCATGGTCACATGTTATTTATAAGGGATAAGTGCCTGGGAATGTCTTCATGTCCACGTGTTATTTATAAGGGATAAGTGCCTGGGAATGTCTTCATGTCCACGTGTTATTTATAAGGGATAAGTGCCTGGGAATGTCTTCATGGTCACATGTTATTTATAAGGGATAAGTGCCTGGGAATGTTTTCATGTCCACGTGTTATTTATAAGGGATCAGTGCCTGGGAATGTCTTCATGGTCACATGTTATTTATAAGGGATAAGTGCCTGGGAATGTCTTCATGTCCACGTGTTATTTATAAGGGATAAGCGCCTGGGAATGTCTTCATGTCCACATGTTCTTTATAAGGGATAAGTGCCTAGGAATGTCTTCATGTCCACGTGTTATTTTAAAGGTATAAGTGCCTGGGAATGTCTTCATGCCCACATTTTATTTATAAGGGATAAGTGCCTGGGAATGTTTTCATGTCCACGTGCTATTAATAAGGGTTAAGTGCCTGGGAATGTTTTCATGTCCATGTGACATTCATAAGGAATAAGTGCCTGGGAATGTCTTCATTTCCACGTGTTATTTATAAGGGATAAGTGCCTGGGAATGTCTTCATGCCCATGTGTTATTGATAAGGGATAAGTGCCTGGGAATGTCTTCATGTCCACGTGTTATTTATAAGGGATAAGCGCCTGGGAATGTCTTCATGCCCATGTGTTATTGATAAGGGATAAGTGCCTGGGAATGTCTTCATGTCCACGTGTTATTTATAAGGGATAAGTGCCTGGGAATGTCTTCATGCCCACATTTTATTTATAAGGGATAAGTGCGTGGGAATGTTTTCATGTCCACGTGCTATTAATAAGGGATAAGTGCCTGGGAATGTTTTCATGTCCACGTGACATTCATAAGGAATAAGTGCCTGGGAATGTCTTCATGTCCACGTGTTATTTATAAGGGATAAGTGCCTGGGAATGTCTTCATGCCCATGTGTTATTGATAAGGGATAAGTGCCTGGGAATGTCTTCATGTCCACGTGTTATTTATAAGGGATAAGTGCCTGGGAATGTCTTCATGCCCACATTTTATTTATAAGGGATAAGTGCGTGGGAATATTTTCATGTCCACGTGTTATTAATAAGGGATAAGTGCCTGGGAATGTCTTCATGTCCACGTGTTATTTATAAGGGATAGGTGCCTGGGAATGTCTTCATGTCCACGTGTTATTTATAAGGGATAAGCGCCTGGGAATGTCTTCATGCCCATGTGTTATTGATAAGGGATAAGTGCCTGGGAATGTCTTCATGTCCACGTGTTATTTATAAGGGATAAGTGCCTGGGAATGTCTTCATGCCCACATTTTATTTATAAGGGATAAGTGCGTGGGAATGTTTTCATGTCCACGTGCTATTAATAAGGGATAAGTGCCTGGGAATGTTTTCATGTCCACGTGACATTCATAAGGAATAAGTGCCTGGGAATGTCTTCATGTCCACGTGTTATTTATAAGGGATAAGTGCCTGGGAATGTCTTCATGCCCATGTGTTATTGATAAGGGATAAGTGCCTGGGAATGTCTTCATGTCCACGTGTTATTTATAAGGGATAAGTGCCTGGGAATGTCTTCATGCCCACATTTTATTTATAAGGGATAAGTGCGTGGGAATGTCTTCATGTCCACGTGCTATTAATAAGGGATAAGTGCCTGGGAATGTTTTCATGTCCACGTGACATTCATAAGGAATAAGTGCCTGGGAATGTCTTCATTTCCATGTGTTATTTATAAGGGATAAGTGCCTGGGAATGTCTTCATGCCCATGTGTTATTGATAAGGGATAAGTGCCTGGGAATGTCTTCATGTCCACGTGTTATTTATAAGGGATAAGTGCCTGGGAATGTCTTCATGCCCATGTGTTATTGATAAGGGATAAGTGCCTGGGAAAGTCTTCATGTCCACGTGTTATTTATAAGGGATAAGTGCATGGGAATGTCTTCATGCCCACGTGTTATTTATAAGGGCCACAGGATTCCAGTCAGCAGAAAGATCGCCCCAATTCTAACCCCAGAGCATCATGGGAAACTGTGCTGAGCCCGGGTCTTCTCATTCAGTGCTGAGCCCGGGTCTTCTCATTCAGCGCTGAGCCTGGGTCTTCTCATTCAGCGCTGAGCCCGGTCTTCACATTCAGTGCTGAGCCCGGGTCTTCTCATTCAGTGCTGAGCCCGGTCTTCTCATTCAGTGCTGAGCCCGGGTCTTCTCATTCAGTGCTGAGCCCGAGTCTTCTCATTCACTGCTGAGCCTGGTCTTCTCATTCAGTGCTGAGCCCGGGTCTTCTCATTCAGCGCTGAGCCTGGGTCTTCTCATTCAGCGCTGAGCCCGGTCTTCACATTCAGTGCTGAGCCCGGGTCTTCTCATTCAGTGCTGAGCCCGGTCTTCTCATTCAGTGCTGAGCCCGGGTCTTCTCATTCAGTGCTGAGCCTGAGTCTTCTCATTCAGTGCTGAGCCCGGGTCTTCTCATTCAGTGCTGAGCCCGGGTCTTCTCATTCAGTGCTGAGCCTGGTCTTCTCATTCAGTGCTGAGCCTGGGTCTTCTCATTCAGTGCTGAGCCCGGTCTTCTCATTCAGTGCTGAGCCCGGGTCTTCTCATTCAGTGCTGAGCCAGAGTCTTCTCATTCAGTGCTGAGCCCGGGTCTTCTCATTCAGTGCTGAGCCCGGGTCTTCTCATTCAGTGCTGAGCCTGGTCTTCTCATTCAGTGCTGAGCCTGGGTCTTCTCATTCAGTGCTGAGCCCGGTCTTCTCATTCAGTGCTGAGCCCGGGTCTTCTCATTCAGTGCTGAGCCTGGGTCTTCTCATTCAGTGCTGAGCCCGGTCTTCTCATTCAGTGCTGAGCCCGGGTCTTCTCATTCAGTGCTGAGCCTGGTCTTCTCATTCAGTGCTGAGCCTGGGTCTTCTCATTCAGTGCTGAGCCCGGTCTTCTCATTCAGTGCTGAGCCTGGTCTTCTCATTCAGTGCTGAGCCTGGGTCTTCTCATTCAGTGCTGAGCCCGGTCTTCTCATTCAGTGCTGAGCCCGGGTCTTCTCATTCAGTGCTGAGCCTGGTCTTCTCATTCAGTGCTGAGCCTGGGTCTTCTCATTCAGTGCTGAGCCCGGTCTTCTCATTCAGTGCTGAGCCCGGGTCTTCTCATTCAGTGCTGAGCCAGAGTCTTCTCATTCAGTGCTGAGCCCGGGTCTTCTCATTCAGTGCTGAGCCTGGTCTTCTCATTCAGTGCTGAGCCTGGGTCTTCTCATTCAGTGCTGAGCCCGGTCTTCTCATTCAGTGCTGAGCCCGGGTCTTCTCATTCAGTGCTGAGCCAGAGTCTTCTCATTCAGTGCTGAGCCCGGGTCTTCTCATTCAGTGCTGAGCCCGAGTCTTCTCATTCAGTGCTGAGCCCGAGTCTTCTCATTCAGTGCTGAGCCCGGGTCTTCTCATTCAGTGCTGAGCCTGGTCTTCTCATTCAGTGCTGAGCCTGGGTCTTCTCATTCAGCGCTGAGCCCGGTCTTCTCATTCAGTGCTGAGCCCGGGTCTTCTCATTCAGTGCTGAGCCTGGTCTTCTCATTCAGTGCTGAGCCCGAGTCTTCTCATTCAGTGCTAAGCCCGGGTCTTCTCATTCAGTGCTGAGCCCGGGTCTTCTCATTCAGTGCTGAGCCCGGTCTTCTCATTCAGTGCTGAGCCCGAGTCTTCTCATTCAGTGCTAAGCCCGGGTCTTCTCATTCAGTGCTGAGCCCGGGTCTTCTCATTCAGTGCTGAGCCTGGGTCTTCTCATTCAGTGCTGAGCTCAGGTCTTCAGGATCAGTCAGTGTTCCAGCTCCTCCCCTTCTCTCTGTACAGGATAGGACAAGTGTTCACCAGTGAGGAGCGGCCATAGGGACTTGTGATGCGGTGGGCATAATTTATTCCTCCTCCACCATCAGCATGAACTCTTCTTCTTCCATTATGATTAATACCAAACTAACTAATACACCAATATAATCAGATTATCACTGGAGGAACCCTCTGAAGTGAGTAGAGGTGACAGCATTTTCAGGGTTTCAATCCCTGCACCCTGCTCAATGACTGGGGCATCCAGAGACATGAGTGAGGGCACTTGCTCCAGTATGTTTCTCAGAATTCTTCTTGATAGCTGCTGTTCGGAAGGTCCTGGCTTTCCTGAAGTATCTTCTATAGCCAATTGTAAGACACTGCGAGATGTTGAGGTGCGCCGTGGTGGAAACTATCATGCAGAAGATGTACAAGCTCTACAAAGATCAGACCAGATCCTAATAGGAAAGGAGCAAAGGGTAAAAACCAAGGGTATACTTAGAAATCGCCCTCTGGAGTGGCCCAAAGCCAAAAAGGTTGTGTAGCCCATCCAGCCTATTACAGTCCTATAGAAAAGTAATATATAACACATAGGCCGTGTACTGGATTCATACATGGCCTCCAGCCTTGTGAAGTGAATAAACCTGATGGACCAAGGATAATATGGAACAGACCATAACGGGGGAGTATACCAGGCAGGATATGCCCCATATGAGGATGGATAGCCTCAGTCATTGATAGTCCAATATACTGCACAATTACAGAGACACATGGAAATACAACTACCGGACAGCCTGGAATATAGGAATTGGGGCACATAGCTATCCTCCAAAAAGGTGTCGGTCACAAAGTGAGACCCAACCCTGCTGGCATTTATGGAATATGCTGAATAAATGACGGACATTACAATATCGCCTTTAATGTTAGTTATAAACCTGACACTACAGTCAACCCTAATACCGGATGTACTGATCACTGACCCTAATACCGCATGTACTGATCATCACTTACCCTAATACCGCATGTACTGATCATCACTGACCCTAATACCGCATGTACTGATCATCACTGATCCTAATACCGCATGTACTGATCCTCCCTTACCCTAATACCGCATGTACTGATCATCACTGACCCTAATACAGCATGTACTGATCATCACTGATCCTAATACCGCATGTACTGATCATCACTGATCCTAATACCGCATGTACTGATCATCACTGACCCTAACACCGCATGTACTGATCATCACTGATCCTAATACCGCATGTACTGATCATCACTGATCCTAATACCGCATGTACTGATCATCACTGACCCTAATACCGCATGTACTGATCATCACTGACCCTAATACCGCATGTACTGATCATCACTGACCCTAATACCGCATGTACTGATCATCACTGATCCTAATACCGCATGTACTGATCATCACTGACCCTAATACTGCATGTACTGATCATCACTGACCCTAATACCGCATGTACTGATCATCACTGAAACTAATACCGCATGTACTGATCATCACTGACCCTAATACCGCATGTACTGATCATCACTGATCCTAATACCGCATGTACTGATCATCCCTTACCCTAATACCGCATGTACTGATCATCACTAACCCTAATACCGCATGTACTGATCATCACTGAGCCTAATACCGCATGTACTGATCCTCCCTTACCCTAATACCGCATGTACTGATCATCACTGACCCTAATACCGCATGTACTGATCATCACTGATCCTAATACCGCATGTACTGATCATCACTGATCCTAATACCGCATGTACTGATCATCACTGACCCTAACACCGCATGTACTGATCATCACTGATCCTAATACCGCATGTACTGATCATCACTGATCCTAATACCGCATGTACTGATCATCACTGACCCTAATACCGCATGTACTGATCATCACTGACCCTAATACCGCATGTACTGATCATCACTGACCCTAATACCGCATGTACTGATCATCACTGATCCTAATACCGCATGTACTGATCATCACTGACCCTAATACCGCATGTACTGATCATCACTGACCCTAATGCCGCATGTACTGATCATCACTGAAACTAATACCGCATGTACTGATCATCACTGACCCTAATACCACATGTACTGATCATCACTGATCCTAATACTGCATGTACTGATCATCCCTTACCCTAATACCGCATGTACTGATCATCACTGACCCTTATACCGGATGTAATGATCATCACTGTCCCTAATGCCGCATGTACTGATCATCACTGTCCCTAATACTGCATGTACTGAACATCACTGACCCTAATACCGCATGTACTGATCATCACTGATCCTAATACCGCATGTACCGATCATCACTGAAACTAATACCGTATGTACTGATCATCACTGACCCTAATACCACATGTACTGATCATCACTGATCCTAATACCGCATGTACTGATCATCCCTTACCCTAATACCGCATGTACTGATCATCACTGACCCTTATACCGCATGTACTGATCATCACTGTCCCTAATGCCGCATGTACTGATCATCACTGTCCCTAATACTGCATGTACTGAACATCACTGACCCTAATACCGCATGTACCGATCATCACTGACCCTAATAACGCACTGACCCTAATACCGCATGTACTGATCATCACTGACCCTATCACAGTCTGGTCATGACTGGATTGGTCATTGCTGTATTCTTTGTGGTTCTGTCAGAGATTGGCATTGCCGTATTCTTTGTGGTTCGGTCAGAGTTTGCCATTGCCGTATTCTTCGTGGTTCGGTCAGAGATCAGCATTGCCATATTCTTTGTGGTTCGGTCAGAGATTGGCATTGCCGTATTCTTTGTGGTTCGGTCAGAGATTATCATTGCCGTATTTTTTGGGGTTAGGTCAGAGAACGGCATTGCTGTATTCTTTGTGGTTCAGACAGAGATTGGCATTGTCGTATTCTTTGTGGTTCGGTCAGAGATTGGCATTGCTGTACTCTTTGTTATTCAGTCAGAGATTGGCATTGCCCTATTCTTTGTGGTTCGATCAGAGATTGGCATTGCCGTATTCTTTGTGGTTCGATCAGTGATTGGCATTGCCATATTCTTTGTGGTTCGATCAGAGATTGGCATTGCCGTATTCGTTGTGGTTCAGTCAAAGAACGGAATTGTTGTGATCTTTGTGGTTAGTGACGGTAACCATCTGATCAGTTCCACAGGTTTTGAAAAGTTGCGCAGAGTTTGTGGAGGAGCATGGCATCGTGGACGGGATCTACCGGCTATGTGGCATTGCCTCCAATGTGCAGAAGTTGAGGTAGGCGGCTCCAGGAATCACTTATGGACCATAAACACCTGAATGTGGATTCTATAACATGACCTTCTCATCTCTAATCCAGACAAGAGTTTGACATCGACCGCCCCCCCGACCTAAACAAGAGCACCTACCTGCAGGACGTGCACTGTGTCAGCTCCCTCTGTAAAGCCTACTTCAGGGAACTACCTAACCCGCTCCTCACATACCAGCTCTACGATAAGTTTGCGGTACGTATTCATTCACCAGAAATCCACCAGAGATCACCACCATCGGGGAACATCTATTAGTGTCCATAAGGTCAACAGTTGTCCCACCACCACCTACGACCAATTAAATGCCCACATCAGACCCTCAACAGATGACCCACCAACACCAGACGCTCCCCAGATGTACCCATCATCACCAGACCCTTACCAGATGAACCCATCACCTGACCCTCACCAGATGTACCCATCACTAGATGACCCACCAACACCAGACCCTCCCCATATATACCCATCATCACCAGACCATCACCAGATGAACCCACTCTTGCCAGATGTACC
The DNA here is from genome assembly GCF_029499605.1 of Hyla sarda. Classification (NCBI taxonomy): domain Eukaryota; kingdom Metazoa; phylum Chordata; class Amphibia; order Anura; family Hylidae; genus Hyla; species Hyla sarda. Next base: position 26,541 of record NW_026608265.1, read on the forward strand.
CATCATCACCTGACCCTCACCAGATGTACCCATCATCACCAGACCCTCACCAGTTGTACCCACCCTCACCAGATGTACCCATCACCTGACCCTCAACAGATGTACCCATCATCACCAGACCATCACCAGATGAACCCACTCTTGCCAGATGTGCCCATCATCACCTGACCCTCACCAGATGTACCCATCATCACTAGATGACCCACCAACACCAGACCCTCCCCATATGTACCCATGATCAACAGACCATCACCAGATGAACCCACTCTCGCCAGATGTGCCCATCACCAGACCCTCACCATATGTACCCATCATCACCAGACCCTCACCAGATGTACCCATCATCCCCAGACCCTCACCAGTTGTACCCACCATCACCAGATGTACCCATCACCTGACCCTCACCAGATGTACCCATCATCACCAGACTCTCACCATATGTACCCACCATCACCAGACCCTCACCAGATGTACCCACCAACACCAGACCCTCACCAGATGTGCCCACCAACACCACAACATCAGACCCTCACCAGATGTACCCACCATCATCAGACCCTCACCAGATGTACCCACTATTACCTGTCCCTCACCACATGTGCCCATCATCACCAGACCCTCACCAGATATACCCATCATCACCAGACCCTCACCAGATGTACCCACTATTACCTGTCCCTCACCACATGTACCCATCATCACCAGACCCTTACCAGATGTACCCATTATTACCTGACCCTCACCAGATGTACCCATTATTACCTGACCCTCACCAGATGCACCTATTATTACCTGACCCTCACCAGATGTGCCCATCATCACCAGACCCTCACCAGTTGTACCCAACACCAGACCCTCACAGATGTGCCCATCATCACCAGATCCTCCCCAGATGTGCCCGCCAACACCAGACCCTCACCCGATGTACCCACTTTTACCTGTCCCTCACCACATGTGCCCACCATTACCAGACCCTCACCAGATGTACCCACCATCACCAGACCCTCTCCAGATGTCCCTCATCACCAGACCCTCAGAAGATGTTCTCACCATCATCAGAACCTCAACAGATGTGTACCCCATCACCAGACATTCACCAGATGTAGACCTATATGCAGAGGGAGAAAAAAAACAGGGAGACAGAGGACAGTGCCTCGTGTATTACCCTTATCACCAAAAAGTCCAAGGCAGGACAATAATGACGTAGACTCTATAGAGTGGTCACTCACCAGAAAGCGAAGAAAACAGGCATATCAACCCCTTAGGGTTACTTAGGCGAAGGTGGTGGGTGGTAGCAAGCTGCAGGCCCAAGGTCCAAATGGGAGAGGATGGAGTCTTCTCCCATAAACATGTAGACAAGAAAACAGAAAAAGGTGGACCCTATGGAGGCGCTGCTCACGACTGAAATATACAGCACAAAGGTATAGAGGAAAAAAATGCCAAGAGGCACTGTATTTATTTACTTCCAATAACGCGTTTCAGAGGATATCTCCTCCTTCATCAGATTGGCATGTCATGCCAATCTGATGAAGGAGGAGATACCCTGCAAAACGCGTTAATGGAAGTAAATAAATACAGTGCCTCTTGGCATTTTTTTCCTCTACACCTTTGTGCTGTATATTTTGGTTGTGAGCAGCACCTCCATATGGTCCACCTTTTTCTGTTTTCTTATTCACCAGATGTTCCCCATCACCAGACATTCACCAGATGTTCCCCATCACCAGACATTCACCATATGTCCTACACACTAGCTCCCATGAGATTATACACACTTCATGCCCACTCAGTCCTCGAAGTGGTTTCTTTCTAATGTGTTTGTGACTGATTTACACTTGTTTAATTTTGGCTTTTCCAGGATGCAGTGGCCATACAACTGGAGGAGCAGCGACTGGTGAAGATTAAAGAGGTTCTGCAGGAGCTTCCACTTCTACATTACAGGTAGAATCTGCACTTATCATCCTAATGCTTCCTGTGAAGATCGGTGCCACCAGGGAGGTCCTGCAGCTGCCTAAAACATGTACCAAGCGGAACCACATATAGACAGGAGGGCTAATGGCTTCAGCCTCGGCTATAGCCTCCTGTCATAGTGTGCCTCGGCTATAGCCTCATGATGTAGTGTGCCTCGTCTATAGCCTCCTGTCATAGTGTGCCTCGGTTATAGCCTCATGATGTAGTGTGCCTTGTCTATAGCCTTGTGTCATAGTGTGCCTCGTCTATAGCCTCCTGTCATAGTGTGCCTCGGCTATAGCCTCATGATGTAGTGTGCCTCGTCTATAGCCTCCTGTCATAGTGTGCCTCGGCTATAGCCTCATGATGTAGTGTGCCTTGTCTATAGCCTTGTGTCATAGCGTGCCTCGGCTATAGCCTCCTGTCGTAGTGTGCCTTGGCTATAGCCTCATGATGTAGTGTGCCTCGTCTATAGCCTCCTGTCATAGTGTGCCTCGTCTATAGCCTCCTGTCATAGTGTGCCTCGGCTATAGCCTCATGATGTAGTGTGCCTCGTCTATAGCCTTGTGTCATAGCGTGCCTCGGCTATAGCCTCCTGTCATAGTGTGCCTTGGCTTTAGCCTCATGATGTAGGTGTGCCTCGTCTATAGCCTCCTGTCATAGTGTGCCTCGGCTATAGCCTCATGATGTAGTGTGCCTCGTCTATAGCCTTGTGTCATAGTGTGCCTAGGCTATAGCCTAATGATGTAGTGTGCCTCGTCTATAGCCTTGTGTCATATTGTGCCTCGTCTACAGCCTTGCGTCGTAGTGTGCCTTGTCTATAGCCTCATGATGTAGTTTGCCTCATCTATAGCCTTGTGTCATAGTGTGCCTCGTCTAAAGCCTCCTGCCATAGTGTGCCTCGGCTATAGCCTCATGATGTAGTGTGCCTCGTCTATAGCCTCCTGTCATAGTGTGCCTCGGCTATAGCTTCATGATGTAGTGTGCCTCGTCTATAGCCTCCTGTCATAGTGTGCCTCGGCTATAGCCTCATGATGTAGTGTGCCTCGTCTATAGCCTTGTGTCAGTGTGCCTCGTCTACATCCTTGTGTCGTAGTGTTCCTTGTCTATAGCCTCATGAGGTAGTTTGCCTCATCTATAGCCTTGTGTCGTAGTGTGCCTCATCTATAGACTTGTGTCGTAGTGTGCCTCATCTATAGCCTTGTGTCATAGTGTGCCTCATCTACAGCCTTGTGTCATAGTGTGCCTCGTCTACAGCCTTGTGTCGTAGTGTGCCTTGTCTACAGCCTTGTGTCGTAGTGTGCCTTGTCTACAGCCTTGTGTCGTAGTGTGCCTTGTCTATAGCCTCATGATGTAGTGTGCCTCGTCTATAGCCTTGTGTTGTAGTGTGCCTCGGCTATAGCCTCATGATGTAGTGTGCCTTGTCTACAGCCTCCTCTTGTAGTGTGCCTCGTCTACAGCCTCCTGTCGTAGTGTGCATTGTTACATAGTGTGCCTGGTCTATAGCCTTGTGACGTAGTGTGCCTCCTCTATAGCCTCGTTTAGTAGTGTGCCTCCTCTATATCCTCCTGTCGTAGTGTGCCTCATCTATAGTTTGGTGTCGTAGTGTGCCTCCTCTATAGCCTCGTTTAGTAGTGTGCCTCCTCTATAGCCTCCTGTCGTAGTGTGCCTCGTCTATAGCCTTGTGTCGTAGTGTGCCTCGTCTACAGCCTCGTGTAGTCGTGTGCCTCGTCTATAGCCTTGTGTCATAGTGTGCCTCCTCTACAACCTCCTGTTGTAGTGTGCCTCTTCTATAGCCTCGTGTCGCCGTGTGCCTCGTCTATAGCCTCGTGTCATAGTGTGCCTCCTCTACAACCTCCTGTCGTAGTGTGCCTCGTGACGTAGTGTGCCTCGTCTATGGCCTCATGTTGTAGTATGCCTCCTCTATAGCCTTGTTTAGTAGTGTGCCTCCTCTATAGCCTCCTGTCGTAGTGTGCCTCGTCTATAGCCTTGTGTCGTAGTGTGCCTCGTCTACAGCCTCGTGTCGTCGTGTGCCTCGTCTATAGCCTCGTGTCATAGTGTCCTTCCTCTACAACCTCCTGTCGTAGTGTGCCTCGTGTCGTAGTGTGCCTTGTCTATAGCGTGCCTCCTCCATAGCCTCGTTTAGCAGTGTGCCTCGGCTATAGCCTCATGATGTAGTGTGCCTAATCTATCGTCTCGTGTCGTAGTGTGTCTCGTCTATAGCCTCCTCTCATAGTGTGCCTCATCTATAGCCTCGTGTTGTAGTGTGCCTCCTCTATAGCCTCGTTTAGTAGTGTGCCTCCTCTATGCCTAATCTATCTTCTCGTAGTGTGCCTTGTCTACAACCTCCTCTCGTAGTGTGCCTCGTCTACATCCTCCGGTCGTAGTGTGCATCGTGTCATAGTGTGCCTCCTCTATAGCCTCGTGACGTAGTGTGCCTCCTCTATAGCCTCGTTTAGTAGTGTGCCTCCTCTATAGCCTTGTGTCGTAGTGTGCCTCGTCTACAGCCTCGTGTCTTAGTGTGCCTCGGCTATAACCTCATGATGTAGTGTGCCTAATCTATCGTCTCGTGTCGTAGTGTGTCTCGTCTATAGCCTCCTCTCATAGTGTGCCTCATCTATAGCCTCGTGTCGTAGTGTGCCTCCTCTATAGCCTCGTTTAGTAGTGTGCCTCCTCTATAGCCTCCTGTTGTAGTGTGCCTTGTCTATAGCCTTGTGTCGTAGTGTGCCTCGTCTACAGCCTCGTGTCATTGTGTGCCTCGTCTATAGCCTCGTGTCGTAGTGGGCCTCCTCTACAACCTCCTGTCGTAGTGTGCCTCGTGTTGAAGTGTGCCTCGTCTATAGCCTCATGTCGTAGTGTGCCTCCTCTATAGCCTCCTGTCATAGTGTGCCTCGTGCCATCGTGTGCTTCGTCTATAGCCTCGTGTCATAGTGTGCCTCCTATACAACCTTCTGTCGTAGTGTGCCTCCTCTATAGCCTACTGTCAGTGTGCCTCGTGTCATTGTGTGCCTCGTCTATAGCCTCGTGTCGTAGTGTGCCTCCTCTACAACCTCCTGTCGTAGTGTGCCTCGTCTATAGCCTCCTGTCGTAGTGTGCCTCCTCTATAGCCTCCTGTCATAGTGTGCCTCGTGCCATCGTGTGCCTCATCTATAGCCTTGTCTCGTAGTGTGCCTCCTCTACAACCTTCTGTCGTAGTGTGCCTCCTCTATAGCCTACTGTCAGTGTGCCTCGTGTCATTGTGTGCCTCGTCTATAGCCTCGTGTCGTAGTGTGCCTCCTCTACAACCTCCTGTCGTAGTGTGCCTCGTCTATAGCCTCATGTCGTAGTGTGCCTCTTCTACAGCCTCCTGTCATAGTGTGCCTCCTCTATAGCCTCCTGTCGTAGTGTGCCTCGTGTTGTAATGTGCCTCGTCTATAGCCTCATGTCGTAGTGTGCCTCCTCCATAGCCTCGTTTAGCAGTGTGCCTCATCTATAGCCTCGTGTCGTAGTGTGCCTTGTCTATAGCCTCGTGTCGTAGTGTGCCTTGTCTATAGCCTCGTGTCGTAGTGTGCCTCCTCCATAGCCTCGTTTAGCAGTGTGCCTCGTCTATTGCCTCGTGTCGTAGTGTGCTTTGTCTATAGTCTCGTGTTGTAGTGTGCCTCCTCTATAGCCTCATTTAGTAGTGCGCCTCCTCTATAGCCTCCTGTCATAGTGTGCCTCGTCTATACCCTGGTGTCGTAGTGTGCCTCCTCTACAACCTCCTGTCGTAGTGTGCCTCGTGTCGTAGTGTGCCTAGTCTTTAGCCTTGTGTCATAGTGTGCCTCATCTTTAGCCTTGTGTCGTAGTGTGCCTCCTCTATAACCTCCTTTCGTAGTGTGTCTCGTGTCACAGTGTGCCTCGTCTATAGCCTTGTGTCGTAGTGTGCCTCCTCTATAGCCCCATTTAGTAGTGTGCCTCCTCTAAAACCTCCTGTCGTAGTGTGCCTCCTCTATAGCCCCATTTAGTAGTGTGCCTCCTCTATAACCCCCTGTCGTAGTGTGCCTCGTCTATAGCCTGGTGTCGTTGTGTGCCTCCTCTATAGCCCCATTTAGTAGTGTGCCTCCTCTATAACCCACTGTCGTAGTGTGCCTCATGTCGTAGTGTGCCTTGTCTATAGCCTTGTGTCGTAGTGTGCCTCCTCTATAACCTTCTGTCATTGTGTGCCTTGTCTATAGCCTCATGTCGTAGTCTGCCTCCTCTATAACCTCCTGTCATAGTGTGCCTCCTGTCGTAGTGTGCCTCGTCTATAGCCTTGTGTCATAGTGTGCCTCGTGTCGTAGTGTGCCTCCTCTATAACCTCCTGTCGTAGTGTGCCTCCTCTATAGCCTCGTGTCGTAGTGTGCCTCCTCTATAGCCTTGTGTCGTAGCGTGCCTTGTGTCGTAGTGTGCCTCCTCTATAGCCTCATGTCGTAGTGTGCCTTGTCTAAAGCCTTGTGTCGTAGTGTGCCTCGTGTCATAGTATGCCTCCTCTATAACCTCCTATAGTAGTGTGCCTCCTGTCGTAGTGTGCCTCATCTATAGCCTTGTGTCGTAGTGTGCCTCGTCTATAGCCTCATGTCGTAGTGTGCCTCGTCTATAGCCTTGTGTCGTAGTGTGCCCCGTGTCATAGTGTGCCACGTGTCGTAGTGTGCCTTCTCTAAAACCTCCTGTCGTAGTGTGCCTCGTGTCGTTGTGTGCCTCCTCTATAGCCCCATTTAGTAGTGTGCCTCCTCTATAACCCCCTGTCGTAGTGTGCCTCGTCTATAGCCTGGTGTCGTTGTGTGCCTCCTCTATAGCCCCATTTAGTAGTGTGCCTCCTCTATAACCCACTGTCGTAGTGTGCCTCATGTCGTAGTGTGCCTTGTCTATAGCCTTGTGTCGTAGTGTGCCTCCTCTATAACCTTCTGTCGTTGTGTGCCTTGTCTATAGCCTCGTGTCGTAGTCTGCCTCCTCTATAACCTCCTGTCATAGTGTGCCTCCTGTCGTAGTGTGCCTCGTCTATAGCCTTGTGTCATAGTGTGCCTCGTGTCGTAGTGTGCCTCCTCTATAACCTCCTGTCGTAGTGTGCCTCCTCTATAGCCTCGTGTCGTAGTGTGCCTCCTCTATAGCCTTGTGTCGTAGCGTGCCTTGTGTCGTAGTGTGCCTCCTCTATAGCCTCATGTCGTAGTGTGCCTTGTCTAAAGCCTTGTGTCGTAGTGTGCCTCGTGTCATAGTATGCCTCCTCTATAACCTCCTATAGTAGTGTGCCTCCTGTCGTAGTGTGCCTCATCTATAGCCTTGTGTCGTAGTGTGCCTCGTCTATAGCCTCATGTCGTAGTGTGCCTCGTCTATAGCCTTGTGTCGTAGTGTGCCCCGTGTCATAGTGTGCCACGTGTCGTAGTGTGCCTTCTCTAAAACCTCCTGTCGTAGTGTGCCTCGTGTCGTTGTGTGCCTCCTCTATAGCCCCATTTAGTAGTGTGCCTCCTCTATAACCCCCTGTCGTAGTGTGCCTCGTCTATAGCCTGGTGTCGTTGTGTGCCTCCTCTATAGCCCCATTTAGTAGTGTGCCTCCTCTATAACCCACTGTCGTAGTGTGCCTCATGTCGTAGTGTGCCTTGTCTATAGCCTTGTGTCGTAGTGTGCCTCCTCTATAACCTTCTGTCGTTGTGTGCCTTGTCTATAGCCTCGTGTCGTAGTCTGCCTCCTCTATAACCTCCTGTCATAGTGTGCCTCCTGTCGTAGTGTGCCTCGTCTATAGCCTTGTGTCATAGTGTGCCTCGTGTCGTAGTGTGCCTCCTCTATAACCTCCTGTCGTAGTGTGCCTCCTCTATAGCCTCGTGTCGTAGTGTGCCTCCTCTATAGCCTTGTGTCGTAGTGTGCCTTGTGTCGTAGTGTGCCTCCTCTATAGCCTCATGTCGTAGTGTGCCTTGTCTAAAGCCTTGTGTCGTAGTGTGCCTCGTGTCATAGTATGCCTCCTCTATAACCTCCTGTCGTAGTGTGCCTCCTGTCGTAGTGTGCCTCATCTATAGCCTTGTGTCGTAGTGTGCCTCATCTATAGCCTTGTGTCGTAGTGTGCCTCGTCTATAGCCTCATGTCGTAGTGTGCCTCGTCTATAGCCTCGTGTCGTAGTGTGCCCCGTGTCATAGTGTGCCACGTGTCGTAGTGTGCCTCCTCTATAACCTCCTGTCGTAGTGTGCCTCATCTATAGCTTCGTGTCATAGTGTGCCTCATCTATAGCCTCTTGTCGTAGTGTGCCTCGTGTCGCAGCATACCAGTATATACATGTACTGATGTATGATATATGATGTTTGGCAGGGTACCTGGTTCTTTTCCAGGTGATTACCCGTCAGCCTATGACTAGTTGGTGCCATACGGTATTAAACGTGTACATGGTAATATGCAGGATGAAGACTATTTTCATGGTTGTGTTCTTCTAGGACACTGGAATATCTCATGAGACACTTGCTCAGAATGGCCTCATACAGCTCTCAAACCAACATGCACACCAGGAACCTGGCCATCGTGTGGGCCCCTAATCTGCTCAGGTAGGCTGATATACTTAACCCTTTGTTCACAGCTCATCTGCCTCCAGCCATGATCATCACTAAAGCTCCTAAAGAAGAAGGATCAGGTCTGAGGGACCTTCAGCCATAAGGCTAAGTTTCTACTTGGTTTTTTGTCCTGCGTTTTTTGGGTAGAAAAAAACACCTGAAAAAACACCAGTGCGATGTCCTGCGTCTGGCGTTTTTTTCTGGCGTTTTTTTTCATTTGTGTGGAAATTGCATTTTTGGCTCCTTTGGAGTTTTTTTTTTTTGGTACCCAAAATTTGTTGGATACCCAGAAAAAAAAAAAAAAAGACGCAGCAGTGATGGAAAAAAATTTTATTAAACGAAATGTATATATTTCATAACAACATTTTTATAATTATTTTTAATAAAGTGTGTGTGTTTCACTTTTGTTTTCTCTATTTTTTTGGTAGTACTACTACTCCCAGCATGGAACAGACTGTTCCATGATGGGAGTAGTAGTACCTGTACTAATAGACATATCGCCCCAGGTGTATGTCTGACACCCGATGCGATCGTCCATAATATAGCAGAGATTGAGTGGCTCTATACAGCGCTCGCACCTCTGCTCTGTACTCCGGCCAGTGAAGTGAATAGAACATCACAGCTCTGAGGGAAATATCCATGAGTAAGTGGTCGGAGTACAGAGTAGAGATGTGAGCGCTGTATACAGTCGCTCCATCTCTGCTATAGACAGGACGATCACAGCGGGTGTCAATAGTGACATCCACTGTGATGTGACCTTAACTGCAAGTACTACTACTCCCAACATGGAGCACACTCTGCTCCATGCTGGGAGCTGTAGTACCTGCATTAATAGACAGATCGCAGCGAGTGTAACTTCTGACACTCGTTGCGATCTGTCTATTAATGCAGGTACTACAGCTCCCAGCATTGAGCAGAGTGTGCTCCATGTTGGGAGTAGTAATACCTGCAGTTAAGGAAAGATCACAGCGGGTATCACTACTGACACCCCCTGTGATCCTCCTGTATAATTTATAGATGCAGCGGACGCTCTTCTATGGTCCCCTGCACTGCCGTATATATACACACACACCTATTCATATATCCCACAGAGAGCTGTGATTGGCTGGAACCATCTGGCCAATCACAGCTCTCTGTGGGAAATATGAATATGTGTATATATACACATCAGTGCAGGGGACCATAGAAGAGCGGCCGCATCTATACATTATACAGGAGGATCGCAACGGGCGATCTGTCAATTAGTACAGGTACTACTACTCCCATCATGGAACAGTGTGTTCCATGCATGGAGTAGTAGTACTACCAAAAAAAATTTTTTAAATAATGAAAAAAAAATAGTGAAAAACACACACACACCACATTTTTATTATTGACAACTACATTTCTAGGTCCCCGCCCGCCCACATAAATTGATCCCTGTTTAAAAATTTATAAACATTTTGTAATAAAAAAGATACATTTCTTAGATACAATTTTTTCCATCACTACTGTATCTTTTTTATTTTTTTTTAATGGTACCCTACGTAATTTTATTAAAAAAAAGTATCTCCATCACTTTTTTGGATCGCTAAAGTCCAAAAAAGAATAAAAACCGCCAGCAAAAACGCGAAAGTTAAAACCCACATATCGTTTTTCTTGGCGTTTTTTCACTCCCAGAGACTACTATGGGAGAAAAACACCACGATTTTGACAAAAAAAAAACGCCAGTGGCTCAACATGCTGCGATTACCATCGATTTCAAAAACGCAAAAAAAGGAAAAAACGCCAAAAGGATTAAAAAAACGGTAAAGTAAAAAACGACAAGTGGAATAAGAATTTTGCGATTTCTCATTGATTTACAGCTAACATCTGGCAGCAGCGTTTTTTGGACGAAAAAACGCCATGCGGCAGAATTGGCGTTTTTCCCCCCTCCAAAAAAAATTTGTGGAATTCCAGCCTAACATTGTTCTGACTTCCTATGACATAGACAATGGTTATCCCATCTATAAATCCTAAAATACCAGGGATATAAGGGACAGAAGAAAACAGCTGGAGGTTAATGCTATTGCCCCAATTTGTGTGTATTTAGTGTCCTGACCAACGGTGGAAGAGACATCAGGGGGTCCATGGTCTGTAGAAGACTCTGACCTGGGACATTTCCATCCCGGGTCATCTCTGCCATTCACACAATCCACAGCTTCTTAGTGGTGACCTCTCCTTCTGGCCTTTATCATCATTTATACTCCTTCTGGCCTTTATCATCATTTATACTCCTTATGGCCTTTATTACCATTTATACTCCTTATGGCCTTTATCACCATTTATACTCCTTATGGCCTTTATCATCATTTATACTCCTTATGGCTTTTATTACCATTTATACTCCTTCTGGCCTTTATCATCATTTATACTCCTTATGGCCTTTATTACCATTTATACTCCTTATGGCTTTTATTACCATTTATACTCCTTATGGCCTTTATTACCATTTATACTCCTTATGGCCTTTATTACCATTTATACTCCTTCTGGCCTTTATCATCATTTATACTCCTTATGGCCTTTATTACCATTTATACTCCTTATGGCTTTTATTACCATTTATACTCCTTATGGCCTTTATTACCATTTATACTCCTTATGGCCTTTATTACCATTTATACTCCTTATGGCCTTTATTACCATTTATACTCCTTATGGCCTTTATCACCATTTATACTCCTTATGGCCTTTATTACCATTTATACTCCTTATGGCCTTTATCATCATTTATACTCCTTATGGCCTTTATCATCATTTATACTCCTTATGGCCTTTATTACCATTTATACTCCTTATGGCCTTTATCATCATTTATACTCCTTATGGCCTTTATCATCATTTATACTCCTTATTGCCTTTATCATCATTTATACTCCTTATGGCCTTTATTACCATTTATACTCCTTATGGCCTTTATCATCATTTATACGCCTTATGGCCTTTATCATCATTTATACGCCTTATGGCCTTTATCATCATTTATACTCCTTATGGCCTTTATCATCATTTATACTCCTTATGGCCTTTATTACCATTTATACGCCTTATGGCCTTTATCATCATTTATACTCCTTATGGCCTTTATTACCATTTATACTCCTTATGGCCTTTATTACCATTTATACTCCTTATGGCCTTTATCATCATTTATACTCCTTATGGCCTTTATCATCATTTATACTCCTTATGGCCTTTATTACCATTTATACTCCTTATGGCCTTTATTACCATTTATACTCGTTATGGCCTTTATCATAATTTATACTCGTTATGGCCTTTATCATCATTTATACTCCTTATGGCCTTTATTATCCTTTATACTCCTTATGGCCTTTATTATCCTTTATACTCCTAATGGCATTTATTATCCTTTATACTCCTTATGGCCTTTATTACCATTTATACTCCTTATGGCTTTTATTATCCTTTATACTCCTTATGGCCTTTATTACGATTTATACTCCTTATGGCCTTTATTACCATTTATACTCCTTATGGCCTTTATTACCATTTATACTCCTTATGGCCTTTATCATCATTTATACTCCTTATGGCCTTTATTATCCTTTATACTACTTATGGCCTTTATCACCATTTATACTCGTTATGGCCTTTATCATCATTTATACTCGTTATGGCCTTTATCATCATTTATACTCCTTATGGCCTTTATTATCCTTTATACTCCTTATGGCCTTTATTATCCTTTATACTCCTAATGGCATTTATTATCCTTTATACTCCTTATGGCCTTTATTACCATTTATACTCCTTATGGCTTTTATTATCCTTTATACTCCTTATGGCCTTTATTACGATTTATACTCCTTATGGCCTTTATCACCATTTATACTCCTTATGGCCTTTATCATCATTTATACTCCTTCTGGCCTTTATTACCATTTATACTCCTTATGGCTTTTATTATCCTTTATACTCATTATGGCCTTTATTACCATTTATACTCCTTATGGCTTTTATTATCCTTTATACTCCTTATGGCCTTTATTACCATTTATACTCCTTATGGCCTTTATCACCATTTATACTCGTTATGGCCTTTATCATCATTTATACTCCTTCTGGCCTTTATTACCATTTATACTCCTTATGGCTTTTATTATCCTTTATACTCATTATGGCCTTTATTACCATTTATACTCCTTATGGCTTTTATTATCCTTTATACTCATTATGGCCTTTATTACCATTTATACTCCTTATGGCTTTTATTATCCTTTATACTCCTTATGGCCTTTATTACCATTTATACTCCTTATGGCCTTTATCACCATTTATACTCCTTATGGCCTTTATCATCATTTATACTCCTTATGGCCTTTATCACCATTTATACTCCTTATGGCCTTTATTACCATTTATACTCCTTATGGCCTTTATCACCATTTATACTCCTTATGGCCTTTATTACCATTTATACTCCTTATGGCCTTTATCACCATTTATACTCCTTATTGCCTTTATCATCATTTATACTCCTTCTGGCCTTTATTACCATTTATACTCCTTATGGCCTTTATTATCCTTTATACTCCTTATGGCCTTTATTACGATTTATACTCCTTATGGCCTTTATCACCATTTATACTCCTTATGGCCTTTATTATCCTTTATACTCCTTCTGGCCTTTATTACCATTTATACTCCTTATGGCCTTTATTATCATTTATACTTCTAGGTCCAAAGACATCGAGTCTTCAGGCTTTAATGGCACGTCTGCGTTTATGGAGGTCAGAGTCCAGTCCATTGTGGTAGAATTCATCCTAAACCACGTGGAGCAGCTGTTTGGAGGCCAAACAAGTGATGGTAACAGAGACCCCACAACTACCTGTAATCACTCATCATAATATATCAGAGGAGAACAGAGACCCCACAACTACCTGTAATCACTCATCATAATATATCACAGGAGAACAGAGACCCCACAACTACCTGTAATCACTCATCATAATATATCACAGGAGAGAACAGAGACCTCACAACTACCTGTAATCACTCATCATAATATATCACAGGAGAGAACAGAGACCTCACAACTACCTGTAATCACTCATCATAATATATCACAGGAGAACAGAGACCTCACAACTACCTGTAATCACTCATCATAATATATCACAGGAGAACAGAGACCCCACAATACCTGTAATCACTCATCATAATATATCACAGGAGAACAGAGACCTCACAACTACCTGTAATCACTCATCATAATATATCACAGGAGAACAGAGACCCCACAATACCTGTAATCACTCATCATAATATATCACAGGAGAACAGAGACCCCACAACTACCTGTAATCACTCATCATAATATATCACAGGAGAACAGAGACCCCACAACTACCTCTAATCACTCATCATAATATATCACAGGAGAACAGAGACCTCACAACTACCTGTAATCACTCATCATAATATATCACAGGAGAACAGAGACCTCACAACTACCTGTAATCACTCATCATAATATATCACAGGAGAACAGAGACCCCACAATACCTGTAATCACTCATCATAATATATCACAGGAGAACAGAGACCCCACAATACCTGTAATCTCTCATCATAATATATCACAGGAGAACAGAGACCCCACAATACCTGTAATCACTCATCATAATATATCACAGGAGAACAGAGACCCCACAACTACCTGTAATCACTCATCATAATATATCACAGGAGAACAGAGACCCCACAACTACCTGTAATCTCTCATCATAATATATCACAGGAGAACAGAGACCCCACAACTACCTGTAATCACTCATCATAATATATCACAGGAGAACAGAGACCCCACAATACCTGTAATCACTCATCATAATATATCACAGGAGAACAGAGACCCCACAACTACCTGTAATCACTCATCATAATATATCACAGGAGAACAGAGACCCCACAATACCTGTAATCTCTCATCATAATATATCACAGGAGAACAGAGACCCCACAATACCTGTAATCACTCATCATAATATATCACAGGAGAACAGAGACCCCACAACTACCTGTAATCACTCATCATAATATATCACAGGAGAACAGAGACCCCACAACTACCTGTAATCTCTCATCATAATATATCACAGGAGAACAGAGACCCCACAACTACCTGTAATCACTCATCATAATATATCACAGGAGAACAGAGACCCCACAACTACCTGTAATCACTCATCATAATATATCACAGGAGAACAGAGATCCCACAATACCTGTAATCACTCATCCCGTATCTCGGTCAACACTGTGTGCGGAGAGGTCTCTTTATCAGTCCCTTTAATATCGGTGACACCATACTCAAACACATCCCATCATTCCCCAGTTATAACGTCCCCCTACAATTACTCTGCCATAATCACAGCCAGTCCTTGTCAGTCTGATGTGTTATATTCCAGAAAAAGAAAATGAAGGCAGTTCTTCTGCCTCAACCAAATGGTCAATGCCAACCTGCATTCCGGAGGATTATTACCGATCGTTGTCCTACAATCTGCCTAATATGCTGAACCATGGGGATGGACCACCACAGATTCGTCCTTACCACACCATCATTGATCTCACAGACCATAAGTAAGTGCTTACTGTCATGCCTTGTGCTCTCCAGAAGGTTCAACCCTATGATGTGTTTGTGCTAGAGGGGCCACAATACCTGGTCTGTCTACAATGATTAAGACCCCCTCAGTTTTCTCTCTAGTCACTATTGACCACAAGATGCTGTTTCTCAAGTGCGCTCTCTCCAGGAGGCCTCAGATACCTACACAACTCTCTCCACATAGCCACCACTTCATCTTAAAGGCCAACTGTAGTGGTACCGTTTTACATATGCCCGGGCCTCAAAAATAAACAAAATAAACCCATACATACCTTCCTACGAGCCCCCATTGGTCCGGCACAGGCCTCACGGTCCGGCAGTGCTGTCCTCATACCACTTCCTGGGGATGGGGACACCGCAGAGCCGTCTGTGTATCACCAGCTGTAGTGATGTCCCGCCCCGGCTGGTGATAGGCTGAGCCCACTGTCATGTAAGGAGCTCTGGCTGGCTTCTTACATGACACTCAGCTCAGCCTATCACCAGCCGGAGCAGGACATCACTACAGCCGGTGATACGCCGATCGCTCTGCAGTGTCCCCGTCCCCAGGAAGTGGAATGACGTCAGCACTGCCGGACCGTGAGGCCTGCGCCGGACCAATGGGGGCTCGTAGGAAGGTATGTATGAGTTTATTTTTGAGGCCCGGACACAGGAATATGTAAAACGGTACCACTACAGTTGTCCTTTAAGATACTGTTCCCCTTCACATGTAGGTTTATGTCCTGATCTTAACACATGAGTTTGTATAAAGTGTAATTAAATATGACATGAAAATCGCAAGGCTTAATAAAATAAATAAACTATAGCAAATGCCACAATGTAATAGGGTGCAAAGCAGTTCTTAAAAACCAAAAGGGAATAAACTAGAACCTCACGTATTTGGATCCACCAACTGGAGGAGGGAGGAAAACCAGATCCTCCACGGTGACCGAACCCCAAGAAATGGCCACAAGCTAAAGTGTCCACCCCCCCTCTCCTCTGATGTCACCACCTGGGTCTATGACAGGTATAATTCTCTGTTTACCTTCTCGGTGGCATCAGGAATTGTCTAAAACATCTTCTGAGTATGTAAGATAATACCTCTTATTACAGTCAGTATGTATAGGTACCAAACAAGGTGGGGCCCAGGGCTTCCCTCTAGGTCTTCCCAGATTGCTGTATTTCCCATATAAATCAAATATAAAAAAGACAACACAAATGGGTGTAATGGGGTACCTGACTATTTAACGGTATAAAGGCAGATATGGATTATGGTGAATGGTATATAAATATATTATAGGCGCTGAGGATGATCCACCTCAGATCTCAGCTGATCATTCACCTGATCGGTGTGTTGAGGTGCGACTTACAAGGAATGTGACTTCACAGGGACCAAAAGGATCAGGGCAGCCATGTATGAGAAGTAGATGGTGGGGAAGCATTCTAACCATGATATTGTCCACAGGAGGAAAGGTTCTCTGAAGGGTAAGAAATGGAAATCAATCTTCAACCTGGGAAGGTCAAACCCAGATTCCAAGCGCAAGTCTCATAAACACGATGATAAAGGTAAGAGTTGTCCTATGTCCCCTATTCCATCCCTGCCAAATGTCATGTACAGTCAGAGCTCGCTCCTTTATCCCTGGTAAGAGAACAGTTTGAGTTCTAATTTCCTGCAGAATCACATGTAGGTCAAAACATTTTTGCAGATGGAAAGTCGGGAAAAATGAGTCTTCGTCCGGCCAAAAGCATGGACTCCCTGAGTTCAGTCCCTCACACAACACATGGTAAGACGTCTTCATATAGAGTTATTAGTGGTTGAGGGGTCCATAAACCTTCAGGAGCTGTCGGCCGTACATCAGTTCACTATGTCTCCCACTCACCCCATCACATAAACATTTGGGTGAACGTTTGTGTTCTGAGTGGGGGGGGTAAGACACTATCGAACAGCTTGGCAATGACATATCTCTCGGAAAACAAAAGGGTCAGGCAGATAAAATCCTACATTACACATTAGAACATAAGTGTGCCTCACTGAAATTCGGTGGGTCAGCTGACTTTTCACTACACATACAAGTGTATATGGGCCTTTAGCCTCGGGTCTGTAGACGTGTTGGTCGTGCTGGTCGTGCTTCTCTCATTAAGGCCCCTCTTTAAGTTTATCTATTCCCTTTTGGATTCAAGTTCTCCAAGAATATTTACACCAAGGTGCTCTTAAGACATTTGGCGCACTTGAACCCCATGAAACATTGAGGCCTCCTCCTCTGCCCAGGATAAGGTCTCCTCCTCCTCCTCCTCTGCCCAGGATAAGGTCTCCTCCTCCTCCTCTGCCCAGGATAAGGTCTCCTCCTCCTCCTCCTCTGCCCAGGATAAGGTCTCCTCCTCCTCCTCTGCCCAGGATAAGGTCTCCTCCTCCTCTGCCCAGGATAAGGGCTCCTCCTCCTCTGCCCAGGATAAGGTCTCCCCCTCCTCCTCCTCTGCCCAGGATAAGGTCTCCTCCTCCTCCTCCTCCTCCTCTGCCCAGGATAAGGTCTCCTCCTCCTCCTCCTCCTCTGCCCAGGATAAGGTCTCCTCCTCCTCCTCTGCCCAGGATAAGGTCTCCTCCTCCTCCTCCTCTGCCCAGGATAATGTCTCCTCCTCCTCCTCTGCCCAGGATAAGGTCTCCTCCTCCTCCTCCTCTGCCCAGGATAATGTCTCCTCCTCCTCCTCCTCTGCCCAGGATAAGGTCTCCTCCTTCTACTCCTCTGCCCAGGATAAGGTCTCCTCCTCCTCCTCCTCTGCCCAGGATAAGGTCTCCTCCTCCTCTTCTGCCCAGGATAAGGTCTCCTCCTCCTCCTCCTCTGCCCAGGATAAGGTCTCCTCCTTCTCCACCCAGGATAAGGTCTCCTCCTCCTCCTCTGCCCAGGATAAGGTCTCCTCCTCCTCTGCCCAGGATAAGGTCTCCTCCTCCTCCTCCTCTGCCCAGGTAAGGTCTCCTCCTCCTCTGCCCAGGATAAGGTCTCCTCCTCCTCCTCCTCTGCCCAGGAAAAGGTCTCCTCCTCCTCTGCCCAGGATAAGGTCTCCTCCTCCTCCTCTGCCCAGGATAAGGTCTCCTCCTCTTCCTCCTCCTCTACCCAGGATAAGGTCTCCTCCTCCTCCTCTACCCAGGATAAGGTCTCCTCCTCCTCCTCCTCTGCCCAGGAAAAGGTCTCCTCCTCCTCCTCCTCTGCCCAGGATAAGGTCTCCTCCTCCTCCTCTGCCCAGGATAAGGTCTCCTCCTCTTCCTCCTCCTCTACCCAGGATAAGGTCTCCTCCTCCTCCTCTGCCCAGGATAAGGTCTCCTCCTCTGCCCAGGATAAGGTCTCCTCCTCTGCCCAGGATAAGGTCTCCTCCTCCTCTTCTGCCCAGGATAAGGTCTCCTCCTCCTCCTCCTCTGCCCAGGATAAGGTCTCCTCCTTCTCCACCCAGGATAAGGTCTCCTCCTCCTCCTCTGCCCAGGATAAGGTCTCCTCCTCCTCCTCTGCCCAGGATAAGGTCTCCTCCTCCTCCTCCTCTGCCCAGGTAAGGTCTCCTCCTCCTCTGCCCAGGATAAGGTCTCCTCCTCCTCCTCCTCTGCCCAGGAAAAGGTCTCCTCCTCCTCTGCCCAGGATAAGGTCTCCTCCTCCTCCTCTGCCCAGGATAAGGTCTCCTCCTCTTCCTCCTCCTCTACCCAGGATAAGGTCTCCTCCTCCTCCTCTACCCAGGATAAGGTCTCCTCCTCCTCTGCCCAGGAAAAGGTCTCCTCCTCCTCCTCCTCTGCCCAGGATAAGGTCTCCTCCTCCTCCTCTGCCCAGGATAAGGTCTCCTCCTCTTCCTCCTCCTCTACCCAGGATAAGGTCTCCTCCTTCTCCACCCAGGATAAGGTCTCCTCCTCCTCCTCTGCCCAGGATAAGGTCTCCTCCTCCTCCTCTGCCCAGGATAAGGTCTCCTCCTCCTCCTCCTCTGCCCAGGTAAGGTCTCCTCCTCCTCTGCCCAGGATAAGGTCTCCTCCTCCTCCTCCTCTGCCCAGGAAAAGGTCTCCTCCTCCTCTGCCCGGGATAAGGTCTCCTCCTCTGCCCAGGATAAGGTCTCCTCCTCTTCCTCCTCCTCTACCCAGGATAAGGTCTCCTCCTCCTCCTCTACCCAGGATAAGGTCTCCTCCTCCTCCTCCTCTGCCCAGGAAAAGGTCTCCTCCTCCTCCTCCTCTGCCCAGGATAAGGTCTCCTCCTCCTCCTCTGCCCAGGATAAGGTCTCCTCCTCTTCCTCCTCCTCTACCCAGGATAAGGTCTCCTCCTCCTCCTCTGCCCAGGATAAGGTCTCCTCCTCTGCCCAGGATAAGGTCTCCTCCTCCTCCTCTGCCCAGGATAAGGTCTCCTCCTCCTCTGCCCAGGATAAGGTCTCCTCCTCTTCCTCCTCCTCTGCCCAGGATAAGGTCTCCTCCTCTGCCCAGGATAAGGTCTCCTCCTCTGCCCAGGATAAGGTCTCCTCCTCTTCCTCCTCCTCTGCCCAGGATAAGGTCTTCTCCTCCTCCTCTGCCCAGGATAAGGTCTCCTCCTCTGCCCAGGATAAGGTCTCCTCCTCCTCTGCCCAAGATAAGGTCTCCTCCTCCTCCTCTGCCCAGGATAAGGTCTCCTCCTCCTCCTCTGCCCAGGATAAGGTCTCCTCCTCCTCCTTCTCTGCCCAGGATAAGGTCTCCTCCTCTGCCCAGGATAAGGTCTCCTCCTCCTCGGCCCAGGATAAGGTCTCCTCCTCTGCCCAGGATAAGGTCTCCTCCTCCTCTGCCCAGGATAAGGTCTCCTCCTCCTCCTCCTCTTCTGCCCAGGATAAGGTCTCCTCCTCCTCTGCCCAGGATAAGGTCTCCTCCTCCTCCTCTGCCCAGGATAAGGTCTCCTCCTCCTCCTCTGCCCAGGATAATGTCTCCTCCTCCTTCTCCTCTGCCCAGGATAAGGTCTCCTCCTCCTCCTCTGCCCAGGATAAGGTCTCCTCCTCCTCCTCTGCCCAGGATAAGGTCTCCTCCTCCTCCTCTGCCCAGGATAAGGTCTCCTCCTCCTCTGCCCAGGATAAGGTCTCCTCCTCCTCCTCTGCCCAGGATAAGGTCTCCTCCTCCTCCTCTGCCCAGGATAAGGTCTCCTCCTCCTCCTCTGCCCAGGATAAGGTCTCCTCCTCTTCCTCCTCCTCTGCCCAGGATAAGGTCTCCTCCTCCTCCTCTGCCCAGGATAAGGTCTCCTCCTCTGCCCAGGATAAGGTCTCCTCCTCTTCCTTCTCCTCTGCCCAGGATAAGGTCTCCTCCTCCTCCTCTGCCCAGGATAAGGTCTCCTCCTCTGCCCAGGATAAGGTCTCCTCCTCCTCCTCTGCCCAGGATAAGGTCTCCTCCTCCTCCTCCTCTGCCCAGGATAAGGTCTTTTCCTCCTCCTCCTCTGCCCAGGATAAGGTCTCCTCCTCTGCCCAGGATAAGGTCTCCTCCTCCTCTGCCCAGGATAAGGTCTCCTCCTCTGCCCAGGATAAGGTTTCCTCCTCCTCTGCCCAGGATAAGGTCTCCTCCTCTGCCCAAGATAAGGTCTCCTCCTCCTCGGCCCAGGATAAGGTCTCCTCCTCCTCCTCTGCCCAGGATAAGGTCTCCTCCTCCTCTGCCCAGGATAAGGTCTCCTCCTCTGCCCAGGATAAGGTCTCCTCCTCCTCCTCCTCTGCCCAGGATAATGTCTCCTCCTCCTCCTCTTCTGCCCAGGATAAGGTCTCCTCCTCCTCTGAGCAGGATAAGGTCTCCTCCTCCTCCTCTGCCCAGGATAAGGTCTCCTCCTCCTCCTCTGCCCAGGATAAGGTCTCCTCCTCTGCCCAGGATAAGGTCTCCTCCTCCTCTGCCCAGGATAAGGTCTCCCCCTCCTCCTTCTCTGCCCAGGATAAGGTCTCCTCCTCCTCCTCCTCTGCCCAGGATAAGGTCTCCTCCTCCTCTGCCCAGGATAAGGTCTCCTCCTGCTCCTCCTCTGCCGAGGATAAGGTCTCCTCCTCCTCCGCCCAGGATAAGGTCTCCTCCGCCCAGGATAAGGTCTCCTCCTCCTCCGCCCAGGATAAGGTCTCCTCCTCTGCCCAGGATAAGGTCTCCTCCTCCTCCTCTGCCCAGGATAAGGTCTCCTCCTCCTCCTCCTCTGCCCAGGATGAGGTCTCCTCCTCCTCCTCCTTGTCTGCCCAGGATGAGGTTTCCTCCTCCTCCTCCTCTGCCCAGGATGAGGTCTCCTCCTACTCCTCTGCTCAGGATGAGGTCTCCTCCTCCTCCTCCTCTGCCCAGGATAATGTCTCCTCCTCCTCTTCTGCCCAGGATAAGGTCTCCTCCTCTGCCCAGGATAAGGTTTCCTCCTCCTCTGCCCAGGATAAGGTCTCCTCCTCTGCCCAGGATAAGGTCTCCTCCTCCTCGGCCCAGGTTAAGGTCTCCTCCTCCTCCTCTGCCCAGGATAAGGTCTCCTCCTCCTCTGCCCAGGATAAGGTCTCCTCCTCTGCCTAGGATAAGGTCTCCTCCTCCTCTGCCCAGGATAATGTCTCCTCCTCCTCCTCTTCTGCCCAGGATAAGGTCTCCTCCTCCTCTGAGCAGGATAAGGTCTCCTCCTCCTCTGCCCAGGATAAGGTCTCCTCCTCCTCCTCTGCCCAGGATAAGGTCTCCTCCTCTGCCCAGGATAAGGTCTCCTCCTCCTCTGCCCAGGATAAGGTCTCCCCCTCCTCCTTCTCTGCCCAGGATAAGGTCTCCTCCTCCTCTGCCCAGGATAAGGTCTCCTCCTCCTCCTCCTCTGCCCAGGATAAGGTCTCCTCCTGCTCCTCCTCTGCCGAGGATAAGGTCTCCTCCTCCTCCGCCCAGGATAAGGTCTCCTCCTCCTCCGCCCAGGATAAGGTCTCCTCCTCCTCCGCCCAGGATAAGGTCTCCTCCTCTGCCCAGGATAAGGTCTCCTCCTCCTCCTCTGCCCAGGATAAGGTCTCCTCCTCCTCCTCCTCTGCCCAGGATGAGGTCTCCTCCTCCTCCTCCTTGTCTGCCCAGGATGAGGTCTCCTCCTCCTCCTCTGCCCAGGATGAGGTCTCCTCCTCCTCCTCTGCTCAGGATGAGGTCTCCTCCTCCTCCTCCTCTGCCCAGGATGAGGTCTCCTCCTCCTCTGCCCAGGATGAGGTCTCCTCCTCCTCTGCCCAGGATGAGGTCTCCTCCTCCTCTGCCCAGGATGAGGTCTCCTCCTCCTCTGCCCAGGATAAGGTCTCCTCCTCCTCTGCCCAGGATAAGGTCTCCTCCTCCTCTGCCCAGGATAAGGTCTCTTCCTCTGCCCAGGATGAGGTCTCTTCCTCTGCCCAGGATGAGGTCTCTTCCTCTGCCCAGGATGAGGTCTCTTCCTCTGCCCAGGATAAGGTCTCCTCCTCTGCCCAGGATAAGGTCTCCTCCTCCTCCTCCTCTGCCCAGGATAATGTCTCTTCCTCCTCCTCTTCTGCCCAGGATAAGGTCTCCTCCTCCTCTGAGCAGGATAAGGTCTCCTCCTCCTCTGCCCAGGATAAGGTCTCCTCCTCCTCCTCTGCCCAGGATAAGGTCTCCTCCTCTGCCCAGGATAAGGTCTCCTCCTCCTCTGCCCAGGATAAGGTCTCCCCCTCCTCCTTCTCTGCCCAGGATAAGGTCTCCTCCTCCTCCTCCTATGCCCAGGATAAGGTCTCCTCCTCCTCTGCCCAGGATAAGGTCTCCTCCTGCTCCTCCTCTGCCGAGGATAAGGTCTCCTCCTCCTCCGCCCAGGAAAAGGTCTCCTCCGCCCAGGATAAGGTCTCCTCCTCCTCCGCCCAGGATAAGGTCTCCTCCTCTGCCCAGGATAAGGTCTCCTCCTCCTCCTCTGCCCAGGATAAGGTCTCCTCCTCCTCCTCTGCCCAGGATGAGGTCTCCTCCTCCTCCTCCTTGTCTGCCCAGGATGAGGTTTCCTCCTACTCCTCCTCTGCCCAGGATGAGGTCTCCTCCTCCTCCTCCTCTGCCCAGGATAATGTCTCCTCCTCCTCCTCTTCTGCCCAGGATAAGGTCTCCTCCTCTGCCCAGGATAAGGTTTCCTCCTCCTCTGCCCAGGATAAGGTCTCCTCCTCTGCCCAGGATAAGGTCTCCTCCTCCTCGGCCCAGGTTAAGGTCTCCTCCTCCTCCTCTGCCCAGGATAAGGTCTCCTCCTCCTCTGCCCAGGATAAGGTCTCCTCCTCCTCTGCCCAGGATAATGTCTCCTCCTCCTCTTCTTCTGCCCAGGATAAGGTCTCCTCCTCCTCTGAGCAGGATAAGGTCTCCTCCTCCTCTGCCCAGGATAAGGTCTCCTCCTCCTCCTCTGCCCAGGATAAGGTCTCCTCCTCTGCCCAGGATAAGGTCTCCTCCTCTGCCCAGGATAAGGTCTCCTCCTCCTCTGCCCAGGATAAGGTCTCCCCCTCCTCCTTCTCTGCCCAGGATAAGGTCTCCTCCTCCTCCTCCTCTGCCCAGGATAAGGTCTCCTCCTCCTCCTCCTCTGCCCAGGATAAGGTCTCCTCCTGCTCCTCCTCTGCCGAGGATAAGGTCTCCTCCTCCTCCGCCCAGGATAAGGTCTCCTCCTCCTCCGCCCAGGATAAGGTCTCCTCCTCCTCCGCCCAGGATAAGGTCTCCTCCTCTGCCCAGGATAAGGTCTCCTCCTCCTCCTCTGCCCAGGATAAGGTCTCCTCCTCCTCCTTCTCTGCCCAGGATAAGGTCTCCTCCTCTGCCCAGGATAAGGTCTCCTCCTCCTCCTCCTCTGCCCAGGATAAGGTCTCCTCCTCTGCCCAGGATAAGGTCTCCTCCTCCTCTGCCCAGGATAAGGTCTCCTCCTCCTCCTCCTCTTCTGCCCAGGATAAGGTCTCCTCCTCCTCCTCTGCCCAGGATAAGGTCTCCTCCTCCTCCTCTGCCCAGGATAATGTCTCCTCCTCCTTCTCCTCTGCCCAGGATAAGGTCTCCTCCTCCTCCTTGTCTGCCCAGGATGAGGTCTCCTCCTCCTCCTCCTCTGCCCAGGATGAGGTCTCCTCATCCTCCTCTGCTCAGGATGAGGTCTCCTCCTCCTCCTCTGCCCAGGATGAGGTCTCCTCCTCCTCTGCCCAGGATGAGGTCTCCTCCTCCTCTGCCCAGGATGAGGTCTCCTCCTCCTCTGCCCAGGATGAGGTCTCCTCCTCCTCTGCCCAGGATAAGGTCTCCTCCTCCTCTGCCCAGGATAAGGTCTCCTCCTCCTCTGCCCAGGATGAGGTCTCCTCCTCCTCTGCCCAGGATGAGGTCTCCTCCTCCTCTGCCCAGGATGAGGTCTCTTCCTCTGCCCAGGATGAGGTCTCTTCCTCTGCCCAGGATGAGGTCTCTTCCTCTGCCCAGGATGAGGTCTCTTCCTCTGCCCAGGATAAGGTCTCCTCCTGTGTCCAAGGGATAATGTTTCCTCCTCTGTTCAGGATAAGGTCTCCTCCTCTCTGTCCAGGTTAAGGTCTCAGTTTTAATCTTTTTAAGGCTTGTTATCGCTTGTGTACTGTCCTTTACTTTCATACATGTTCATGTAACACAGAAACCTTTGTTCTGATCTCTGACAGCAACTGATTTGGAAAAGAATAATCTGCCATTACGATCTCCCAGAAACCAACTCTCACAAAGAAGGGAAAGTTTTGGGTCTCCAAATAAAGAAGACAACATTGAGTTTATGTGCTTAGACTCTGAGGAGCCACACTCAATGGACATGAATGATGCAGAGTATGAAGAAGAAGAAGGTCAGGCCAGGTCAGAGCCCACAACACCAAAACCAGGAAGGTCTTCACTAACAGGGAATCCACCAAGCCGCTCACCAAAATCTAACCCAAGCCGGGCTGAGAAGTGTGTGGGAGTCCACATTTCTGGACCCTTTTCTGTTACTCTCCCCTTCCATATTACATCTAATTTATCTCGTTTGACAAGAGGCATGGAGTGTCCAGGACTGAGCATATTGGCTCCACACAAAGGCTCTGAGAACTTCTCACTAGAAGGAAATATGTCTGCAGAGCATGAAGACCCAAACAAAGCAAGACCCTGCCAAGTGCCAGACAAAGACCAGCATAGTGGTAAATATCCATCTTAAAGTAAGAGGGTTAACAGTGGCTTCATGAGGTCATGTAGATCCCAACATTACAGCTCAGGTTAGAATAACTGTAGGATAAATGTTCCAGAGTGAAGATGATACATTATAGAACATAAATGGATAACAGAAAGAAATTATAGTACTTCTTGGGCCACATCCATGAATCCCACCATGGAATCCCAATGTGACCAACTAACTACAGGTGGGATCTCTACTGGTGGGATCCAGGTCAGGTGTCCTCATGATCCAGAACACATTTATGCTAACTTCGGCTCTTCTAACCTCTTGGTCCTACATGTCATTGTTCTGTTGTAGTCCATATTTCTCTGATTGGTGTGTGGGTTTTCCTCCCCCACTTTATAGATCTTTTTGGTCATATGGAAGAGCATGCACGAGGAGCCCACAGTCCAGAGAAGGAGCCATTGTGTTCTAACTACTGCGTCTGTGACAAGGAACCATCAGCAGACCCTGAAGTGCCTCAGGGTGACGGACGTTCAGAAGCTTCTCACAGAATCCTTCTAATTTCTGTCATTTCTTCAGGGACAGAGGAGCAAGGGAAAGAGAACGGCCGCATCTCACTGGAGGTCCAAGACACCTTCTCCTTCCTGGACGCCCAGGACACCAGTGCTGAGAAAATAGCAGAGAACACAGTAGACAGTGAGATGTTGGGGTACGACCAGCAAACTGGGAACAAGGCAAGTCCTCCGCACACTGTGTACTTGCACCCCAAATACTAAACACCCCATCAGAATACTCACTACTCCAACTCACAGGTGCCCCCCTCACTACTCCAACTCACAGGTCCCCCCCTCACTACTCCAACTCACAGGCGCCCCCCTCATTACTACAACTCACAGGTGCCCCCCTCACTCCTCCAACTCACAGGTGCCCCCTCACTCCTCCAACTCACAGGTGCCCCCCTCACTACTCCAGCTTACAGGCGCACCCTCACTACTCCAGCTTACAGGTGCCCCCCTCACTGCTCCAACTCACAGGCACCCCCCTCACTACTCCAACTCACAGGTGCCCCCCCCCCTCACTGCTTCTACTCACAGGCATCATGTCCTACATCTCAACCTTCTGTTTGCCTTTTCTTAGATGGAGGAATTTTCTGTGGAGCCTCCACCAGAAGACCTGTGCGAGGAGAATGAGGCTGGGCAGGCGTATTTCATGCCTATTGGCTTTGTAAATCAGATTGGACATTGGCAGGTGATGCAGGACAGTCTAGAAGACATTTATCTAAGTGCTCACGACGACCTCAGTCCAATAACACAGAACCCAAACCTGGAGCCATGTTCAGAGGAGCCCATGGAACAGCACCATTGTATAGGACATGAGAATCTTCTCACAGACCCAGGAGGAGAGACCATTGAGGAGGATCAGCTGAGGACTTATGTGTCCGGCACCCAAGAACAGTCACTTATGGCTTCAGAAACCCAATGTAATGGGACACACAAAATAGTTGTGGATGATGATGGTCAACGCTGTAACAAAGATCATAGATCTACAGGGGAACATGAAGACTCAGGGACTCCTAACAATAAGGAGGACACAATCATAGGAGAGCCCAGGTGTAGTCAGGAGCACAACATGGACATTCCCAATCCAGCGGATAGAGAGGCCCTGACAGCTCC
The DNA here is from genome assembly GCF_029499605.1 of Hyla sarda. Lineage (NCBI taxonomy): Eukaryota > Metazoa > Chordata > Amphibia > Anura > Hylidae > Hyla > Hyla sarda. Next base: position 53,341 of record NW_026608265.1, read on the forward strand.
TAAAGAGATGCAGCATGATGATCCTGACCACAAAGATGATACGGAAACTGTAAATAGTAAAGAGTTAGATGGTCCTGTGGCCCCTGGGCCTGAAGGGGTTGAGAATGACCCAGACTGCACAGTGGAGCCGCATCATCCAATGCAGGGTAAGGACATCCTGGAGGCACCTGAGACATCCCAAGAACCAACAGCTTGTGTCACAGATCTCAATACTGTGTCACCTAAGGCAACACTGGAGAATGAGGATAGTAAAGAATTGAATGCAAAAATCCGAGATTCATATGATGAAGTTGATACATTACCTAAAAACACGTCAGACCATTGCCTCTCCAGAAATACACCTTCTCTAGGACACAAGGAGATGGTCGAGCAGCAGAGTTACTGCGCTGAAGACGGATCTGCAAAAGGTCCCGAGTCTACTGCTAAAGATCAAGGCTTTTCTGATGAGGATCCTCTGTCTGAAGGATCAGTAGGACATGAACACTTACCTGATGACATCAACATGAAAACCTCAGAGGATGAGCTGAAGGATTCCCTACAGCAGAGGCCTCCACCTGAGGACAGCACTGCCCCTGAGAAGATGTACCCTGATGGCAGTGTAGCCATGAAGCTAATGGCAACCACCAATAAAATCCAGCAAGTAAAATCCGTTCCTGTCGTGCCACCAAAGCCACAATTCACCAAGCTTCCTTCAGCTCTAAAGACCAAGATCCAAGTCATCTCCTCTCCTCATCCTCTACAAACACCAGAAAAGGGCGGCCACATGGACATGGCAGATACATCTACAGGCACCACACTGAAGACTAATATACAGGTCATCTCCTCTCCTCATCCTCTACAAACACCAGAAAAGGGAGGCCACATAGACACGGCCGATACATCTACAGGCACCACAACGAAGACCAAGATCCAGGCCATCTCTTTGTTGTCTAGTAATAGAGACACAAGATCCCAGATGGCAGAGAAGAGCAGTCACACAGAGGCAGCAGAGACACCTATTTACACCTCTTTAATGAGGCGATCCAGTTGGAGGAACACCACCAGTATTTCCTTTGACACAGCAATGACCAAGGCCAAAGAACGTCAGTCTCAGAACCCAGTTAGACGTATGCAGACATACTGTATAGGAGATTCCTATGACCTTATGGACAATACCCCCCATGCTCCAAGGTTCACAGTGAAGTCAGCCAGTAGCAGAATACACAGACCTTTCAGTTGTAAGCCAATGCCTTATGGTGAAGGAGGAGAACTGCCTGGACCCAATGCTGAAGGAAAAGAGACCATGCATGGTCTCAAGTCCATATTTACCCATGAACCTGATGCCTACTCAAAAGAAGTGCCCCATAGTAACAGACTAAGTATGCCAAGGTTGGGCCAGCCACCTGTGGGTGATGACCAGAGCAAGTGTCATCAGCAGCGCCGGTCCCTGCTTTAATATGCCCCCATTTGTAGGAGTGGAATAAAACCTTCACCCTCCAGACTGTCCACATGTAACATGTATGTATTTTGTATTACATTCTCTTCAATGGTTTATAAAGGGAAAATGCAACTTAATGGGAGTCAGTAGCACAATGTGATCTCCCAAGACATGAAGGATATCCCTACCCCCCATAATATAACATATACCGTGTCAAAGGCTCACATCACAATGAGGTCAAACCAGAAGGTGGCCACATCACAATGAGGTCAGACCAGAAGGTGGCCACATCACAATGAGGTCATACTAGAAGTTTTCATTTTTTACATTTTTTTTCAATTATTTTCCTTATTTTTTAATAATGTTTTTTGATCCAATATGGTTTACACACTTTTGAGAACCTCCAGACATAAAGATATATAGAAATGAGGCAGTGTTATGACCCTTAAGTATATAGTGGGCCCCTGCGTGCTTAATGGAATATATTACCCATTCATAAATACTTTAGTATATACTTTTATATATATTTTTTTTATTGTGAATGTACTGACACTTTCATTCTTTATATTTACCTGAGGAACGATCCATCTCTCAATATAGTAAATAACAATAGCCATTGAAACTGCCTAACATACATTATAATACACTTATCCGGACTTAAAGGACAACTGTAGTGCAACACTTTTATATATTCCCGTGCCCGGGCCTCAAAAACAAACAAAATAAACTTTAACATACCTTCCCACGTGCCCCCATTGGTCCGGCACAGGCCTCACGGTCCGGCAGTGCCAACCTTCTTCAACTTTCTGGGGACTGGGACGCCGCAGGGCCGTCGGCGTATCCCAGGCCGCAGCGATGTCCCGCCCCGGCCGGTGATAGGCTGAGCTCACTGTCATGTAAGGAGCTCTGGCCAGAGCCAGAGACACACAAAACCATGTGGCGTTCTCATGGTCATTGCCCCTTAACCTCTGAAGACGTCACACCTGTGACAAAACATGTTAGGGGGACATTGTGAGGAATTTTAATTACAGCATCAGCACTGTTGATCAGCACACACTGCAGGTGTGCTGTATACAAGTCCAATTATTTGTCCAATAGGACAACAGTATACACCAAACTGAGTGCTTCCCTATAAGCACACCATCATTAGATTTTGTTAATAAATGTAACGTTTTAACCATTTATAGTGAGGGATAACAAGTGGACCTTTTACTCAGTCCTAATGGGCCGAGTTGCAGTATACATATTAGAAGGTGGTCACATCACAATGAGGTCATACTAGAAGGTGATCACATCACAATGAGGTCATATTAGAAGGTGGTCACATCACAATGAGGTCATACTAGAAGGTGATCACATCACAATGAGGTCATACTAGAAGGTGATCACATCACAATGAGGTCATATTAGAAGGTGGTCACATCACAATGAGGTCATACTAGAAGGTGATCACATCACAAGCAGGTCATACTAGAAGGTGGTCACATCACAATGAGGTCATACTAGAAGGTGATCACATCACAATGAGGTCATACTAGAAGGTTATCACATCACAATGAGGTCATACTAGAAGGTGATCACATCACAATGAGGTCATACTAGAAGGAGGTCACATCACAATGAGGTCATACTAGAAGGTGATCACATCACAATGAGGTCATACTAGAAGGTGATCACATCACAATGAGGTCATACTATAAGGAGGTCACATCACAATGAGGTCATACTAGAAGGTGATTACATCACAATGAGGTCATACTAGAAGGTGGTCACATCACAATGAGGTCATACTAGAAGGTGATCACATCACAATGAGGTCATATTAGAATGTGATCACATCACAATGAGGTCATACTACAAGGTGATCACATCACAATGAGGTCTTATTAGAAGGTGATCACATCACAATGAGGTCATACTAGAAGGTGATCACATCACAATGAGGTCATATTAGAAGGTGATCACATCACAATGAGGTCATACTAGAAGGTGATCACATCACAATGAGGTCATATTAGAAGGTGATCACATCATGTTAGGATTCGGCAGGCTGGATGTGGATCCTCTGTGTCAGCGAGGGATAGGCGTGGACCGTGTCGGTGGACCAGTTCTAGGGTATTCACCAGAGCCCGCCGCAAAGCGGGATGGTCTTGCTGCGGCGGTAGCAACCAGGTCGTATCCACCGGCAACGGCTCAACCTCGCTGACTGCTGAGAAGGCGTGGGACAGAAGGACTAGACAGAGGCGAGGTCAGACGTAGCAGAAGGTCGGGGCAGGCGGCAAGGTTCGTAGTCAATAGCAATAGCAAGAGGTCAGGTACACTGGTAAGGCAAACACTGTAACGCTTTCTCTGGCACAAAGGCAACAAGATCCGGCAAGGAAGGAAAGGGGAAGTGAGGTAATATAGACAGGGAGCAGGTGGAAGCTAGTTAGACTGATTGGGCCAGGCACTGGCCCTTTAAATCTTAGAGAGCTGGCGGGCGTGCGCGCCCTAAGGAGCGGAGCCGCGCCCGCCAGGACGTGACAGCCGGGGACCGGGACAGGTGAGTGACTTGGGATGCGATTCGCGAGCGGGCGCGTCCCGCTATGCGAATCGCATCCCCGCCGGCAGGGTCATTGCAGCGCTCCCGGTCAGCGGGTCTGACCAGGGCGCTGCAGAGAGAGGAACACCGCCAGCACTCCGGGGAGGAGCAGGGACCCGGAGCACTCGGCGTAACAGTACCCCCCCCCCCCCCTTAGGTCTCCCCTTCTTTTTGTCCGGTTGTCGCTCCACCAGGGACGAGGACTTTGGGAGCGATTGTTGAGTCTCCTTCTGGAGGACAGTGAAGTCCTGGGTATGGTCATCAACGGCAGGCAGTTCAGAAGGAATGGGAATGGGGAGGGGGGGGCAGAGGGTGAAGCTTGGTACAGGGCAGAGTGTTACCAGGACGGGGGCTATGAGGAGGCAAAGCATAGTCCAGATAGGCCTTGGGTAGACCAGGTGTAGGAGGAGGCACTGAAGCTTGCCTGACGGGACTGGGAGCAGACGTGAGGCATTTTTTGTGGCAAGAAGTACCCCAGCACTTGATTTCCCCGGTGGTCCAGTCAAGGGTAGGAGAGTGGCGTTGGAGCCATGGCAGACCGAGGAGGACTTCAGGGGTGCAGTTGGGCAAAACAAAAAATCAAATTTTTTCGTGATGCAGTCCAATGCTCATGAGCAGGGGTTCTGTGCGGTAGCGCACGGTGCAGTCCAATTTAACTCCATTGACCGAGGAAATGTAGAGCGGCTTGACGAGACGGGTCACAGGGATGTTGAACTTATTAACAAAAGAGGCCAAAATAAAATTTCCCGCAGAACCAGAGTCCAAGAAGGCCATAGCTGAGAAGGAAGAGTTGTCAGAAGGAGAAATCCGTACGGGCACAGTGAGACGTGGAGAAGAAGACTTCAGACCAAGAGACGCCACTCCCACGTGAGCTGGGTGCGTGCGTTTCCCAGACATGGAGGACGAATAGGGCAATCCACCAAGAAATGTTCGGTACTAGCGCAATACAGACATAAATTTTTATCTCTGCGGCGAGACCTCTCTTCATGGGTCAGGCGAGACCGATCCACTTGCATAGCCTCCTGGGCGGGAGGCACAGGGGTAGATTGCAAAGTATACTGTGAGAGAGATGCCCAGAGATCAAGGTCTTTTTCCTGGCGCAGCTCCTGGTGTCTTTCAGAAAAACGCATGTCAATGCGGGTGGCCAAATGGATAAGTTCATGCAGGTTGGCAGGAATTTCTCGTGCGGCCAGCACATCTTTGATGTTACTGGATAGGCCTTTTTTAAAAGTCACGCAGAGGGCCTTGTTGTTCCAAGATAGTTCTGAGGCGAGGGTACGAAATTGGATGGCGTATTCGCCTACAGAAGAATTTCCCTGGACCAGGTTCAGCAGGGCAGTTTCGGCAGAAGAAGCTCGGGCTGGTTCCTCGAAGACACTACGAACCTCAGTGAAGAAGGACTGTACAGTGGCAGTGACAGGATCATTGCGGTCCCAGAGCGGTGTGGCCCATGACAGGGCCTTCCCAGACAGGAGACTGACCACAAAAGCCACCTTCGACCGTTCTGTAGGAAATTGGTCCGACAACATCTCCAAATGCAGGGAACATTGCGAGAGAAAACCACGGCAAAGTCTAGAGTCCCCATCAAACTTGTCCGGCAATGATAAACGGAGGCCAGGAGCGGGCACTCACTGCGGAGGAGGTGCAGGAGCTGGCGGAGGAGATGGTTGCTGCTGTAGCTGTGGCAGAAGTTGCTGTAGCATGGCGGTCAACTGCGACAGCTGCTGTCCTTGTTGGGCGAATTGTTGTCCAAGTTGCTCTATTTGTTGAGATTGCTGGGCGACCACCGTGGTAAGGTGAGCGACAACTGGCAGCGGGACCTCAGCGCGATACATGGCCGGATCTACTGTTAGGATTCGGCAGGCTGGATGTGGATCCTCTGTGTCAGCGAGGGATAGGCGTGGACCGTGTCGGTGGACCGGTTCTAGGGTTGCTACTGGTATTCACCAGAGCCCGCCGCAAAGCGGGATGGTCTTGCTGCGGCGGTAGCAACCAGGTCGTATCCACCGGCAACGGCTCAACCTCGCTGACTGCTGAGAGGGCGTGGGACAGAAGGACTAGACAGAGGCGAGGTCAGACGTAGCAGAAGGTCGGGGCAGGCGGCAAGGTTCGTAGTCAATAGCAATAGCAAGAGGTCAGGTACACTGGTAAGGCAAACACTGTAACGCTTTCTCTGGCACAAAGGCAACAAGATCCGGCAAGGAAGGAAAGGGGAAGTGAGGTAATATAGACAGGGAGCAGGTGGAAGCTAGTTAGACTGATTGGGCCAGGCACCAATCATTGGTGCACTGGCCCTTTAAATCTTAGAGAGCTGGCGCGCGCGCGCCCTAAGGAGCGGAGCCGCGCGTGCCAGGACGTGACAGCCGGGGACCGGGACAGGTGAGTGACTTGGGATGCGATTCGCGAGCGGGCGCGTCCCGCTATGCGAATCGCATCCCCGCCGGCAGGGTCATTGCAGTGCTCCCGGTCAGCGGGTCTGACCGGGGCGCTGCAGAGAGAGGAACGCCGCGAGCGCGGGAGGAGCAGGGACCCGGAGCGCTCGGCGTAACACATCACAATGAGGTCATATTAGAAGATGGTCACATCACAATGAGGTCATACTAGAAGATGATTACATCACAATGAGGTAATATTAGAAGATGGTCACATCACAATGAGGTCATACTAGAAGGTGATCACATCACAATGAGGTCATATTAGAAGGTGGTCACATCACAATGAGGTCATATTAGAAGGTGGTCACATCACAATGAGGTCATACTAGAAAGTGATCACATCACAATGAGGTCATATTAGAAGGTGGTCACATCACAATGAGGTCATACTAGAAGGTGATCACATAACAATGAGGTCATACTAGAAGGTGATCACATAACAATGAGGTCATACTAGAAGGTGATCACATCACAATGAGGTCATACTAGAAGGTGATCACATCACAATGAGGTCATACTAGAAGGTTATCACATCACAATGAGGTCATACTAGAAGGTGATCACATAACAATGAGGTCATACTAGAAGTTTATCACATCACATTGAGGTCATATTAGAAGGTGGTCACATCACAATGAGGTCATACTAGAAAGTGATCACATCACAATGAGGTCATATTAGAAGGTGGTCACATCACAATGAGGTCATACTAGAAGGTGATCACATCACAATGAGGTCATACTAGAAGGTTATCACATCACAATGAGGTCATATTAGAATGTGATCACATCACAATGAGGTCATACTAGAAGGTGATCACATCACAATGAGGTCATATTAGAAGGTGGTCACATCACAATGAGGTCATACTAGAAAGTGATCACATCACAATGAGGTCATACTAGAAGGTTATCACATCACAATGAGGTCATACTAGAAGGTGATCACATAACAATGAGGTCATACTAGAAGGTGATCACATCACAATGAGGTCATATTAGAAGGTGGTCACATCACAATGAGGTCATACTAGAAGGTGATCACATCACAATGAGGTCATACTAGAAGGTTATCACATCACAATGAGGTCATACTAGAAGGTGATCACATCACAATGAGGTCATATTAGAAGGTGGTCACATCACAATGAGGTCATACTAGAAAGTGATCACATCACAATGAGGTCATACTAGAAGGTTATCACATCACAATGAGGTCATACTAGAAGGTGATCACATCACAATGAGGTCATACTAGAAGGTGATCACATCACAATGAGGTCAAACTAGAAGGTGGTCACATCACAATGAGGTCATATTAGAAGGTGGTTACATCACAATGAGGTCATACTAGAAGGTGATCACATCACAATGAGGTCATACTAGAAGGTGGTCACATCACAATGAGGTCATACTAGAAGGTGATCACATCACAATGAGGTCATACTAGAAGGTGGTCACATCACAATGAGGTCATACTAGAAGGTGGTTACCTCACAATGAGGTAATTCTAGAAGGTGATCACATCCCAATGAAGTCATACTAGAAGGTGGTCACATCACAATGAGGTCATACTAGAAGGTGATCACATCACAATGAGGTCATACTAGAAGGTGATCACATCACAATGAGGTCATATTAGAAGGTGGTCACATCACAATGAGGTCATACTAGAAGGTGGTCACATCACAATGAGGTCATACTAGAAGGTTATCACAACACAATGAGGTCATACTAGAAGGTGATCACATCACAATGAGGTCATACTAGAAGGTGATCACATCACAATGAGGTCACATTAGAAGGTGGTCACATCACAATGAGGTCATACTAGAAGGTGGTCACATCACAATGAGGTCATACTAGAAGGTGGTCACATCACAATGAGGTCATATTAGAAGGTGGTCACATCACAATGAGGTCATACTAGAAGGTGATCACATCACAATGAGGTCATATTAGAAGGTGATCATATCACAATGAAGTCATACTAGAAGGTGATCACATCACAATGAGGTCATACTAGAAGGTGATCACATCACAATGAGGTCATATTAGAAGATGATCACATCACAATGAGGTCATATTAGAAGGTGGTCACATCACAATGAGGTCATACTAGAAGGTGATCACATCACAATGAGGTCATATTAGAAGGTGGTCACATCACAATGAGGTCATACTAGAAGGTGATCACATCACAATGAGGTCTTATTAGAAGGTGATCACATAACAATGAGGTCATACTAGAAGGTGATCACATCACAATGAGGTCATACTAGAAGATGGTTACATCACAATGAGGTCATACTAGAAGGTTATCACATCACAATGAGGTCATACTAGAAGGTTATCACATCACAATGAGGTCATACTAGAAGGTTATCACATCACAATGAGGTCATACTAGAAGGTTATCACATCACAATGAGGTCATACTAGAAGGTGATCACATCACAATGAGGTCATATTAGAAGATGGCCACATCACAATGAGGTCATTATAGAAGGTGATCACATCACAATGAGGTCATATTAGAATGTGATCACATCACAATGAGGTCATACTAGAAGGTTATCACATCACAATGAGGTCATACTAGAAGGTTATCACATCACAATGAGGTCATACTTATTATAGACTCCTCCACCATGAAGATTTTCCTTCCACAAGAAAAGATAAGATCTGAAGTAAAGCATCTAATCTCCATTGGTTTCCATCAGGGCGGCCATGACAGTGTTGGGTCATCTCAGCAGCAGCTATAGAGGCCGTTCTCTGGGCAAAGAGTTGTATCAGGGAATTACAGCCAGAAATTCTCTCGGTCTGGAATCAGGAAACAGAATCTCTGTCACCCGTCTCTGCCTGTCAACACAAACTGGTCGTGCTCTTCAATGGTGGCTGGGACCTCACAGCCTTTAGAGGGAACAGCTTCAAGCAGGACACTATGGAGGTGGAAACAGAGGCTTCCGGTGATGGGGGCTCATCTGGGCTCTCAAGGGATTTTGAAGCCGTGGTCAGCAACAGAGATGCAGTTCTCTTCCAATTTAAAGAAAATGGTCAGCCAGTTCACCCACACTAATATATATATATATATATATATATATATATATATATATATATATATACTGGGTGATAGTGTGGGTGAACTGGAGTCCATAAAGCGTTCACTTACTTTAGTGTGGATAGATCGGGATATGACGGCTACGCGTCTACAAACTACACATATTTTGTTTCCTCTATCGAGAGGATCGACCGGATGATCTGGATGCGTTAACAATTAGAAGGAAGAACCTCTTCATGTATCTCTTCCCTCCTGTTCCACTGCTGAATCAAGAACTAAAAAAGATCTTGCTGGAGACACCATCAGTGATTCTAGTCGCCACGTTTTGGCCACGCAAAGCCTGGTGTCCACTATTGTGGAAGGATTCTTTCATCAGCATCTAGACAAACTCCATCTCACAGTGTGGAAGTTAAAAAAAAACTAGATTCCGAGAAAAAGTTCTCTCAGAAGAAGTCCTAGAAACATTCCTATCTAGAATAGGAATCCACTAACAAGCTTTACGCCAAATTATGGTAAAAGTTCTCTAGCAGTATCGATTAACCCCATAAGGACGCAGCTCATTTTCACCTTAAGGACGCAGCCCAGGGTGAGAGAAGGGGCCGCGGCACCGATAGCCAGTGGGAGAGAAGCGGCGGCAGCAGGGCTCAAGACCCCAGGAAAGGCAGGGGGAGAGAAGCGGGCAGTGACGGCCTCTCTCCCCCCTGCCTTTCCTGGGGGCTTCTGCGGGGTAAGAAACAGTGTATCTGGGTATACACACGCACACCCACGCACCCTCATTTTACCAAGGATATTTGGGTAAAAAACTTTTTTTACCCAAATATTGTTGGTAAAATGAGGGTGCGTGTTATAGGCCGGTGCGTGGTATACCCCGATAAATACGGTATTTTGGCGTATTGTAGTGCATTTTTTTGCCCTGATACGTGCATACCACATGCGTACATCTAATAAGTGTACCATTTTGTATATGTTAATCTGTCAAGGGCCTACATACTGAGAAAGTCCAAACAATAGTACTCACCGGCTGGTGTTTTACAAAACTTACAGAGTTTTTAGGCTCATTGCAGCGCATTTTTCTGCCCTCATAAGTGCATACCACATACCTACATGAAAGCAGTGTACTATTTTGTATCTGTAAATCTGTAACAAGTCTACATACTGGGAAAGTCCTGGCAAAAGTAATCACCGGCTGGTGTTTTACAAAAATATGTTATCTAAGTGTACTGTAGCGCATTTTTTCCCTCATCAGTGCAAACCGCATACGTACATCTAATTAGTGTACCATTTTGGACCTGTTAATCTGTCAAGGACCTACATACTGTGAAAGGACAGCCATAAGTAATCACCTGCTGTTGTTCTAGACAAATACTGTTTAAAGAGTAGTGTAGCATATTGTAATACCCTCATATACGCACTAAGTATGTCAGGCAGAGAAGTGCCAGGATGTGCACAGAGGAGTGGCAGAGGCCAAAATACTCCAGGCAGAGTTGGCAGCAGACTAGGGGCGAGTGGCAGCAGGAGTCGCAGCGAGAGGCCTGAGCTCCCGTTATCAGCTAGCGGTCGTGTCTCGACCAGCAATCCATCTGCCATCATCAATTGATTAACACGTTCATCCACTTCATCACAAGTGACATCTGACACCCCCAGTCAACAGTCGGTGGGTTCCTCAGACATAACCCTCAGTTGGCATGGCCCGGGAGCAGTCCCTGTCCTCCCATTGCCTTTGTCCTATGCTGTTCCCTCTCCTAGAGAAGTATCTTATGCTGTTGGTTCAGCTCCACTATTTACTGAGGACGATCTAATAGAGGACAGTCAGCAGCTACTGGACAGCCAAGATGGGTAGGAGACATGCGCTGCTTGCTCCGCTAAGCGGCCAAGTAGTGATGCGGAGAGTGACGTGTGAGGCGGTGTTGCCAGGGTTCAGGGTCCTGAAGCACACACTGTTGGGGAACCTGAGGAGGACATCAGTGACGTGCACACACTTGTTGATGATGAAGAAGCCGATCGCAATTGGGAGCCGGGTGCAGAAAGGGCTTCATCATCATCAGGAGAAGAGAGTTGCAGGTTGCCCTTGAGGCAGCAGCTGAGCCAGCAAGGCGGTAGCATGGTTGGCAGTCAGTATGGCGGCAGAAGTGGAAATTCTGGAGCCAAATGTGACCGGGGGAGACCACCTGCATCGCGGCAGCCTACCTTTTTGGGAGGTAGTGGAACAGGGGTTCCTGGAGACGGCGCCAGTAGCAGCCAATTAGTGCGGACTGTAGGTGGGAAAATCAGCTACTCTGTGGTGTGGCAGTTTTTCATCAGGCATCCGGAGGAGGTTCACATAGCCATATGCAAGATATGTTGGCAGAAGGTGAAGCGTGGACAGGGTCCCAATGTCAGCACCACGGCCCTGCGTCAACACATGCTTCGCCACCATAAAGCGGCCTGGGAGAACCGTGGCTCCGATGTAGTGGTCCAGCCTGCTGCATCACCCAGTGGCCATCCGCTCCCTCCTTCATCCAGGCAAGGGTCCACCACCTCAGCTGAAGGGAGCTGTGTGTTAAACCCTCCTTCTGTCGCTCCAGATGCTCCTGCTTCTCCCACTTTTAGTCAGCCATTCCGCCAACAATCCATCGGCAAAGCCAAGTCCAAGAGACAACAGTATGCGCCCACTCATCCAATGGCGCAGAAGTTGAATGTGCTCCTGTCCAAGTTGGTGCTGCTGCAGTCCCTCCCTTTTCAAGTGGTGGACTCTGCACCTTTCAGAGAAGTGATACCTTGTGCCGAGCCGAGGTGGAGAGTCCCAAGCCGTCATTTCTTTGCGAAGAAGGCAGTACTAGCCCTGCATAATTTTGTACAAGAGAAGGTGGGCCAGTCCTTGAGCCTGTCGGTGTGTTCAAAAGTGCACGGCAGCGCCGACGTGTGGAGCTGTAACTTAGGGCAGAGACAATACATGTTTTTTACAGCCCACTGGGTAAATGTGGTTCCTGCACAGCCACAACAGCAACTTGTACAGGTCACACCGCTTGCTCCTCCACGCTCTCGCTCTCAGGCAGCTGGTCCTGTGACAGTGTGCGACTCCGCCTCCTCCACCATGTCCTTGGCCTCCACTGCACATACAAATCTCAGAGGCCCTTCATCTTACCATGTGTGTAGGGCACGGCGGTGTGACGTTGTTCTTCACATGGTTTGCCTTGGCGAACGGAGTCACACATGGGAGGAACTGCTAAAATTCATTCGTCAAGAAATCGGAGTATGACTTACTCCACAAAATCTGGAAATGGGAACCATGGTGACCGACAACGGGAAGAACATCGTGTCCACGCTGCGACAAGGAAGTGTGAAACATGCGCCCTGCATGGCACAAGTGTTCAATCTGGTTGTAAAGCACTTCCTGAAGTCTTCACCCCATTTGCAAGACATCCTAACAATGGGAAGGAAACTGTGCATGCACTTGCCACTCGTACACTGCAAAGCACACCTTCCTTGAGCTGCCGCGTCAGAACGGTATCCCACAACATACTCTTATTCGTGACGTTGCCACACGTTGGAATTCCACCCTTCATATGTTGGACAGACTATACGAACAAAGAAAAGCCATCACCGATTTCTTGATGATCCAAGCAGATAGGGGTACTCCCCTGTATAACTTCAATGTGAACCAGGGGCAGCTCATATGTGACACCTGCCGTTTGCTGAGGCCCTTTGAGGAAGCCACATTATTTGTAAGTCGCCTGGATTACGGGATGAATGACGTAATTCCACTCCTACATTCCCTACAACAAATGATTGAAACGATGGCTGGTCATGGCATCTCATGGCTACATGAGCCCTGTGGGGCTGAACTGGAGGAGGAGTATGAGGGGCAGAGTGGAGCACAGTTTAGGTTGGATGAGATGGGTGGTGTTTCTAGTCATCGGACAGGAGAGGAGCATGATCAGCTAGAAGAGCTAGAGGGTTATTATGAGGAAGGCGAGACAGAGGACCCAGACACACCGTGGCAGTATGCAGTGGAGATGGAGGCAGGGAGTCCCTCCGAGTCACTGGCACAAATGGCACGATACATGCTCAGTTGCTTGCGTAGTGACCCCTGAATTGTCAAAATTCATCAGCGGGATGACTTCTGGATCTCCACCTTATTAGACCCACGCTACAGTCCCAGAATGGGGGCCTCTTTTACACCCACTGAGAGGGAGGATAAACTGAACTTCTACAGAGAGATCCTACGAAGTCAGTTGGCCAATGCCTATTGACGACATGGTCCATCCACTCGCAGGTCTGACACGGGGGGCCCTCTGCGCTCACCTTCCACTGCCATGGCTGCTGGGGAGGGGAAGGGTGGCAGGAGCAGTAGCAGCTCAATTATCAACAGCCTAAGTCTACAGTCGGTGATGATTACCTTTCTTCACCCGCATAGTGAAGCAACTCATCAGCAGCAGGTAGACATGGAGCAGGACCTGAACCAGCAGGTGGTGGCATACCTTGACATGGCCATGTCAACAAACCTTGAAGATCCGCTGGACTTCTGGGCAGCCAAACTTGATTTATGGCCGCAACTAGCAGAGTTTGCCCTGGAAAAGCTGTCCTGCCCGGCCAGTAGTGTTCCATCAGAGCGGGTGTTTAGTGCGGCCGGGGCCATAGTCACCCCAAGGCGAACTCGACTGTCCACGAAAAATATGGAGACTGACCATTGTGAAGATGAATCAGGGATGGATCAGCCAGGATTTCCAGCCACCAATGCCAGATGCCTCAGAGTAGATTGACAATGCTGCTACACCAAGACTTCACAATTATGGTTATGAAACCCTCTTGGGTTATCAATTAGGGTTATGAAACCCTCTTGGGTACTGCGAATGCCTGCTCCTGACTCATCCTGTTTCTTTCAGGAACTACTTGTCTCACAGATGCCTCAGGCCTTCAGCCTTTAAATGGGCACTGTCACCAACTTTATTTTTTGATATGTTGTAGTACTTATGTACTACAACATATCTCTAATATACTTTTATTATTATTTTTTTTCATTAAAAAGGTTTCATTTACATTTAACCCCTTAACGACGAGCGACGTACATGTACGGCGCCGCGAAGTGTCACTTGGCGCGCGGCGACGTACATGTACGTCGCGGGGTTCCGGGAGCGCCGCGTCACCGGTAGCAGTGATCGGACCGGGATGACTGCTGTTATCTAACAGCAGGCATCCCGGCACATCGCCGAGGGGGGTCCTGAGACCCCCCCATGACCGCGATGCGCGCAAATCGCAGGTCAATTCAGACCTGCGATCTGCGCGATTCCGGGTCATACGGGTCACTGGTGACCCGGAAAATAAGAGGGATCGTAGGTGTCCGAGACACCCTAGATCCCCCTAAAGGAATAGGAGTTTGGTGGCAGGGTTGCCACCCCTCCTATCCCTGCTATTGGTCGGCCGAGCGACCGACCGATAGCAGACCGGGGGAGGGGTGGTTAAAGTTCGGTTCCCCCGCTTTGCCCACCTATCGGTGTCCGGGCAGAACGGGGGAACCGTCCAGGGAGGGTCGGCGCCGAAGGTCCCTACCTGGATCCCGGAGCGCGATCCTCCATGCGGGGATCCCCCACGTGCGGCGGCGGCTTCCGGGTCCTGCTAGGTGAGTTGTTGCCTAGCAACATCCGGAGGGCCACAGTTTACAGTGGTCTCTAAACCGTGGCCCTCCAGATGTTGCAAAACTACAACTCCCAGCATGCCCAGACAGCTGTTTGCTGTGTGGGCATGCTGGGACTTGTAGTTTTGCAATATTTAGAGGGGTTCAGGTTGTAGATCACTAAGTGGTCTCAAACTGTAGCCCTCCAGATGTTGCAAAACTACAACTCTCAGCATGCCCAGACAGCAGTTTGCTGGCTGGGCATGCTGAGAGTTGTAGTTTTGCAACATCTGGAGGGCCACAGTTTTGAGACCACTGGACAGTGATTTACAACTTGAACCCCTCTAAATCTTGCAAAACTACAACTCCCAGCATTCAGGAACAGCATAAGGCTGTCTTGGCATGCTGGGAGTTGTACTTGCGTGCCTCCAGCCATTGCATAACTACATCTCCCAGCATGCCCTTCCGCAATCAGTACATGCTGGGAGTTGCAGTTTTGCAACAGCTGGAGGCACACTGGTTGGAAAATACTGAGTTAGGTCATAGAACCTAACTCAAGGTTTTCCAGCCAGTGTGCCTCCAGCTGTTGCAAAACTACAACTCCCAGCATGCATGGTCTGTCAGTGCATGCTGGGAGTTGTAGTTTTGACCCCCCTCCCGTGTGAATGTACAGGCTACATTCACACTGGCGGCAGATTACAGTGAGTTCCCCGCTGCAAATTTGAGATGCGGCAAATTTTCCGCCGCAGCTCAAACTCCTAGCTGGAGACTCAGTGTAATCTGCCTCCAGTGTGAATATAACCTAAAAACACTACACTACACTAACATAAAATAAAGAGTAAAACACTACATATACACACGTACACTGCCCCCCCCACCCCCCTTCTCCAATAAATATTAAAAACGTATTGTACGGCAGTGTTTCTAAGATGGAGCCTCCAGCTGTTGCAAAACAAAAAGTCCCAGCATTTCTGGACAGCAATTGACTGTCCAGGCATGCTGGGAGTTTAGCAACAGCTGGAGGCGCCCTGTTTGGGAATCACTGGCGTAGAATACCCCTATGTCCACCCCTATGCAAGTCCCTAATTCAGGCCTCAAATGCACATGGTGCTCTCACTTTGGAGCCCTGTCGTATTTCAAGGCAACAGTTTAGGGCCACATATGGGGTATCGCCGTACTCGGGAGAAATTTCCTAACAAATTTTGGGGGGCTTTTTCTCCTTTTACCCCTTATGAAAAGGAACAGTTGGGGTCTACACCAGCATGTTAGTGTAAAAAAATAAAAAATTTTACACTAACATGCTGGTGTTGCCCTATACTTTTCATTTTCACAAGAGGTAAAAGGGAAAAACGCCCGCCAAAATTTGTAACACAATTTCTCCCGAGTACGGAGATACCCCATATGTGGGCGCAAAGTGCTCTGGGGGCGCACAACAAGGCCCAGAAGGGAGAGTGAGCCATGTACATTTGAGGTGATTTGCACAGAGGTGGCTGATTGTTACAGCGGTTCTGACAAACGCAAAAAAAAAAAACACACCCACATGTGACCCCATTTCGGAAACTACACCCCTCACGGAATGTAATGAGGAGTGCAGTGAGAATTTACACCCCACAGGTGTCTGACGGATCTTTGGAACAGTAGTCCGTGAAAATGAAAAATTTTGCACAGCCCACTGTTCCAAAGATCTGTCAGACACCAGTGGGGGGTAAATGCTCACTGTACCCCTCATTACATTCTGTGAGGGGTCTAGTTTCCAAAATGGTATGCCATGTGGGGATTATTTTGCTGTTCTGGCACCATAGGGGCTTCCTAAATGCGACATGCCCCCCGAGCAAAATTTGCTCTCAAAAAGCCAAATATGACGCCTTCCCTTTTGAGCACTGTAGTTCGCCCGTAGTGCACTTCAGGTCCACTTATGGGGTACCTCCATACTCAAAAGAGATGGGGTTACAAATTTTGGGGGGTCTTTTCTGTTATTAACCCTTGCAAAAATGTGAAATTTGGGGGGAAACCCACATTTTAGTGAAATTTTTTTTTTTTTTTTTTACATATGCAAAAGTCGTGAAACACCTGTTGGGTATTAAGGCTCACTTTATCCCTTGTTACGTTCCTCAAGGGGTCTAGTTTCCAAAATGGTATGCCATGTGTTTTTTTTTGCTGTTCTGGCACCATAGGGGCTTCCTAAAGGTGACATGCCCCCCAAAAACCATTTCAGAAAAACGTACTCTCTAAATTCCCCTTGTCGCTCCTTCGCTTCTGAGCCCTCTACTGCGCCTGCCGAACAATTTACATAGACATATGATGTATGTGCTTACTCGAGAGAAATTGGGCTACAAATAAAAGTATGCATTTTCTCCTTTTACCCCTTGTAAAAATGCAAAAATTGGGTCTACAAGAACATGCGAGTGTAAAAAATGAAGATTTAGAATTTTCTCCTTGACTTTGCTGCTTTTCCTGTGAAACACCTAAAGGGTTAAAACATTTACTGAATGTCATTTTGAATACTTTGGGGGGTGCAGTTTTTATAATGGGGTCATTTATGGGGTATTTCTAATATGAAGACCCTTCAAATCCTCTTCAAACCTGAACTGGTCCCTGAAAAATTGCGAGTTTGAAAATTTTGTGAAAAATTGGAAAATTGCTGCTGAACTTTGAAGCCCTCTGGTGTCTTCCAAAAGTAAAAACTCGTCAATTTTATGATGGAAATATATAGTAGACATATTGTATATGTGAATCAAAAAAAAAATTTATTTGGAATATCCATTTTCCTTACAAGCAGAGAGCTTCAAAGTTAGAAAAATGAAAATTTTTTAATTTTTTCATCAAATTTTGGAATTTTTCACCAAGAAAGGATGCAAGTTACCACAAAATTTTACCACTAATTTAAAGTAGAATATGTCACGAAAAAACAATCTCAGAATCAGATTGATAACAGAAAGCATCAGAGTTATTAATGTTTAAAGTGACAGTGGTCAGATTTGCAAAAAAGGGCTTCGTCCTAGAGGTGAAAATGGGCTCCGTCCTTAAGGGGTTAAAATCCGGCCACTGAAAAAGGACTGATTTTGGAGTGGCAATCAGTCCTTTTTCAGTTAGGCTGCACTCGCTCCCTGCCTGTCAATTAGACAGGCGGGAGCGAGCGCATTGGCTCCCCGGCCACTCCTCCCGCACATCGCCGCCTCCTTGCCGCCGCTGTCCCTGCACGCCCACTGCCGGACTCGGCAGTAACTGCAAGCGTAATGAGGGAACGGGGTATGCGGGGCGGGGGGGGGGGGAACTGGCTAGCAAAAAAAATAAAAAATAGGATGGTGGGAGCTACCCTTTAATTTTTTGATGTTTAGCAGTAGCTAAATACATGCTTAATGCAAATTTCAACATTGATCTTTAAATGTAAGGGATTATGAAACCCTCTTGAGTACTGCGAATGCCTGCTCCTGACTCATCCTGTTTCTTTCAGGAACTACTTGCCTCACTGTCAGGAACCGGACTGGTATGCGGGTAGTGGATCCCCTGTGTCAGTGAGGCGATGACGTGGGCCGTACCAGGGGACCGGTTCTAAGAAGTTACTGGTTTTCACCAGAGCCCGTCTCGGTAGAGGAGGCCCGTCTCGGCAGAGGAGGCCCGGGCTGGCTCCTCGAAGACACTGCGTACTTCGGAGAAGAAGGACTGGATGGAAGCAGTGGTAGGATCGTTGCGGTCCCAAAGCGGTGTGGCCCAGGACAAGGCCTTTCCAGATAGTAAACTGACCACTAAAGCCACCTTAGACTGTTCTGTGGGGAACTGGTCCGACAACATCTCAAGGTGCAGGGAACATTGGGACAGGAATCCCCGACACATCTTAGAGTCCCCATCACATTTCTCAGGAAGAGACAAACGACTCTAGAGGAAGTAGCGGCAGCTCGGAGTGGAGGAGATGCTGGAGTTGACGGAGGAGATGGTAGACGCTGTGGAGGCAGAAGCTGCTGGAGCATGGCGGCCAACTGTGACAGCTGTTGTCCTTGTAGGGCGATCTGCTGAGACTGCTGGGCAACCACGGTAGTGAGGTCAGCGAGACTTGGCAGCAGCACCTCAGCGGGATCCATGGCCGGATCTACTGTCAGGAACCGAACTGGTATGCGGGTAGTGGATCCCCTATGTCAGTGAGGCGATGACGTGGGCCGTACCAGGGGACCGGTTCTAAGAAGTTACTGGTTTTCACCAGAGCCAACCGCAAGGCGGGATGGACTTGCTGCGGCGGTAACTCCCAGGTCGGACGTAGCAAGAGGTCAAGGCAGGCGGCAAAGGTTTGTAGTCAGGGGCTTCTCCTGATAATACATGTTATATCATCTCTTCTCCTGATAATACATGTTATATCATCTCTTCTCCTGATAATACATGTTATATCATCTCTTCTGATAATACATGTTATATAATCTCTTCTGATAATACATGTTATATCATCTCCTTTCCTGATAATACATGTTATATCATCTCCTCTCCTGATAATACATGTTATATCATCTCCTTTCCTGATAATACATGTTATATCATCTCTTCTCCTTATAAAACATATTATATAATCTCTTCTCCTGATAATACATGTTATATCATCTCCTCTCCTGATAATACATGTTATATCATCTCCTCTCCTGATAATACATGTTATATCATCTCTTCTCCTGATAATACATGTTATATCATCTCTTCTGATTATACATGTTATATCATCTCCTTTCCTGATAATACATGTTATATCATCTCCTCTCCTTATAATACATATTATATAATCTCTTCTCCTGATAATACATGTTATATCATCTCCTCTCCTGATAATACATGTTATATCATCTCCTCTCCTGATAATACATGTTATATCATCTCCTCTCCTTATAATACATATTATATAATCTCTTCTCCTGATAATACATGTTATATCATCTCCTCTCCTGATAATACATGTTATATCATCTCCTCTCCTGATAATACATGTTATATCATCTCCTTTCCTGATAATACATGTTATATCATCTCCTCTCCTTATAATACATATTATATAATCTCTTCTCCTGATAATACATGTTATATCATCTCCTCTCCTGATAATACATGTTATATCATCTCTTCTCCTTATAATACATGTTATTTCATCTCTTCTCCTGATAATACATGTTATATCATCTCTTCTCCTGATAATACATGTTATATCATCTCCTATCCTGATAATACATGTTATTTCATCTCTTCTCCTGATAATACATGTTATATCATCTCTTCTCCTGATAATACATGTTATATCATCTCTTCTCCTGATAATACATGTTATATCATCTCTTCTCCTGATAATACATGTTATATCATCTCTTCTCCTGATAATACATGTTATATCATCTCTTCTTCTGATAATACATGTTATATCATCTCTTTTCCTGATAATACATGTTATATCATCTCTTCTCCTGATAATACATGTTATATCATCTCTTCTCCTGATAATACATGTTATATCATCTCTTCTCCTGATAATACATGTTATATCATCTCTTCTCCTGATAATACATGTTATATCATCTCTTCTCCTGATAATACATGTTATATAATCTCTTCTGATAATACATGTTATATCATCTCCTTTCCTGATAATACATGTTATATCATCTCCTCTCCTGATAATACATGTTATATCATCTCCTTTCCTGATAATACATGTTATATCATCTCCTCTCCTTATAAAACATATTATATAATCTCTTCTCCTGATAATACATGTTATATCATCTCCTCTCCTGATAATACATGTTATATCATCTCCTCTCCTGATAATACATGTTATATCATCTCCTCTCCTTATAATACATATTATATAATCTCTTCTCCTGATAATACATGTTATATCATCTCCTCTCCTGATAATACATGTTATATCATCTCCTCTCCTGATAATACATGTTATATCATCTCCTCTCCTTATAATACATATTATATAATCTCTTCTCCTGATAATACATGTTATATCATCTCCTCTCCTGATAATACATGTTATATCATCTCCTCTCCTGATAATACATGTTATATCATCTCCTTTCCTGATAATACATGTTATATCATCTCCTCTCCTTATAATACATATTATATAATCTCTTCTCCTGATAATACATGTTATATCATCTCCTCTCCTGATAATACATGTTATATCATCTCCTCTCCTGATAATACATGTTATATCATCTCCTCTCCTTATAATACATATTATATAATCTCTTCTCCTGATAATACATGTTATATCATCTCCTCTCCTGATAATACATGTTATATCATCTCTTCTCCTTATAATACATGTTATTTCATCTCTTCTCCTGATAATACATGTTATATCATCTCTTCTCCTGATAATACATGTTATATCATCTCCTATCCTGATAATACATGTTATTTCATCTCTTCTCCTGATAATACATGTTATATCATCTCTTCTCCTGATAATACATGTTATATCATCTCTTCTCCTGATAATACATGTTATATCATCTCCTCTCCTGATAATACATGTTATATCATCTCTTCTCCTGATAATACATGTTATATCATCTCTTCTCCTGATAATACATGTTATATTATCTCCTCTCCTGATAATACATGTTATATCATCTCCTCTCCTGATAATACATGTTATATCATCTCCTCTCCTGATAATACATGTGATATCATCTCTTCTCCTGATAATACATGTTATATCATCTCTTCTCCTGATAATACATGTTATATCATCTCTTCTCCTTATAATACATGTTATTTCATCTCTTCTCCTGATAATACATGTTATATCATCTCTTCTCCTGATAATACATGTTATTTCATCTCCTCTCCTGATAATACATGTTATATCATCTCCTCTCCTGATAATACATGTTATATCATCTCTTCTCCTGATAATACATGTTATATCATCTCTTCTCCTGATAATACATGTTATATCATCTCTTCTCCTTATAATACATGTTATTTCATCTCTTCTCCTGATAATACATGTTATATCATCTCTTCTCCTGATAATACATGTTATTTCATCTCCTCTCCTGATAATACATGTTATATCATCTCCTCTCCTGATAATACATGTTATATCATCTCTTCTCCTGATAATACATGTTATATCATCTCTTCTCTTGATAATACATGTTATATCATCTCTTCTCCTGATAATACATGTTATATTATCTCCTCTCCTGATAATACATGTTATATCATCTCCTCTCCTGATAATACATGTTATATCATCTCCTCTCCTGATAATACATGTTATATCATCTCTTCTCCTGATAATACATGTTATATCATCTCCTCTCCTGATAATACATGTTATATCATCTCTTCTCCTGATAATACATGTTATATCATCTCTTCTCCTGATAATACATGTTATATCATCTCTTCTCCTTATAATACATGTTATTTCATCTCTTCTCCTGATAATACATGTTATATCATCTCTTCTCCTGATAATACATGTTATTTCATCTCCTCTCCTGATAATACATGTTATATCATCTCCTCTCCTGATAATACATGTTATATCATCTCTTCTCTTGATAATACATGTTATATCATCTCCTCTCCTGATAATACATGTTATATCATCTCCTCTCCTGATAATACGTGTTATATCATCTCCTCTCCTGACAATACATGTTATATCATCTCTTCTCCTGACAATACATGTTATATCATCTCTTCTCCTGATAATATATGTTATATCATCTCCTCTCCTGATAATACATGTTATATCATCTCTTCTCCTGATAATACATGTTATATCATCTCTTCTCCTGATAATACATGTTATATCATCTCTTCTCCTGATAATACATGTTATTTCATCTCCTCTCCTGATAATACATGTTATATCATCTCCTCTCCTGATAATACGTGTTATATCATCTCTTCTCCTGATAATACATGTTATATCATCTCTTCTCCTGATAATACATGTTATTTCATCTCCTCTCCTGATAATACATGTCATATCATCTCCTCTCCTGACAATACATGTTATATCATCTCTTCTCCTGACAATACATGTTATATCATCTCTTCTCCTGATAATGCATGTTATTTCATCTCTTCTCCTGATAATACATGTTATATGATCTCCTCTCCTGATAATACATGTTATATCATCTCTTCTCCTGATAATACATGTTATATAATCTCCTCTCCTGATAATACATGTTATATCATCTCTTCTCCTGATAATACATGTTATATCATCTCCTCTCCTGATAATACATGTTATATAATCTCCTCTCCTGATAATACATGTTATATCATCTCCTCTCCTGATAATACATGTTATATCATCTCCTCTCCTGATAATACATGTTATATCATCTCTTCTCCTGATAATACATGTTATATCATCTCTTCTCCTGATAATACATGTTATATCATCTCTTCTCCTGATAATACATGTTATATCATCTCCTCTCCTGATAATACATGTTATATCGTCTCCTCTCCTGATAATACACGTTATATCGTCTCCTCTCCTGATAATACATGTTATATCATCTCCTCTCCTGATAATACATGTTATATCATCTCTTCTCCTGATAATACATGTTATATCATCTCTTCTCCTGATAATACATGTTATATAATCTCATCCTGATAATACATGTTATATCATCTCCTCTCCTGATAATACATGTTATATCATCTCTTCTCCTGATAATACATGTTATATCATCTCTTCTCCTGATAATACATGTTATATCATCTCTTCTCCTGATAATACATGTTATATCATCTCTTCTCCTTATAATACATGTTATATAATCTCCTCTCCTGATAATACATGTTATATCATCTCCTCTCCTGATAATATATGTTATATCATCTCCTCTCCAGATAATACACGTTATATCATCTCTTCTCCTGATAATACATGTTATATCATCTCTTCTCCTGATAATACATGTTATATCATCTCTTCTCCTGATAATACATGTTATATCATCTCTTCTCCTGATAATACATGTTATATCATCTCTTCTCCTGATAATACATGTTATATCATCTCTTCTCCTGATAATACATGTTATATCATCTCCTCTCCTGATAATGCATGTTATATCATCTCTTCTCCTGATAATACATGTTATATCATCTCTTCTCCTGATAATACACGTTATATCATCTCTTCTCCTGATAATACATGTTATATCATCTCTTCTCCTGATAATACATGTTATATCATCTCTTCTCCTGATAATACACGTTATATCATCTCTTCTCCTGATAATACATGTTATATCATCTCTTCTCCTGATAATACACGTTATATCTTCTCTTCTCCTGATAATACATGTTATATCATCTCTTCTCCTGATAATACATGTTATATCATCTCCTCTCCTGATAATACATGTTATATCATCTCCTCTCCTGATAATACATGTTATATCATCTCCTATCCTGATAATACATGTTATATCATCTCTTCTCCTGATAATACATGTTATATCATCTCCTCTCCTGATAATACATGTTATATCATCTCCTCTCCTGATAATACATGTTATATCATCTCCTCTCCTGATAATACATGTTATATCATCTCCTATCCTGATAATACATGTTATATCATCTCTTCTCCTGATAATACATGTTATATCATCTCCTCTCCTGATAATACATGTTATATCATCTCCTCTCCTGATAATACATGTTATATTATCTCCTCTCCTGATAATACATGTTATATCATCTCCTATTCTGATAATACATGTTATATCATCTCTTCTCCTGATAATACATGTTATATCATCTCCTCTCCTGATAATACATGTTATATCATCTCTTCTCCTGATAATACACGTTATATCATCTCTTCTCCTGATAATACACGTTATATCATCTCCTCTCCTAATAATACACGTTATATCATCTCCTCTCCTGATAATACACGTTATATCATCTCCTCTCCTGATAATACATGTTATATTATCTCCTCTCCTGATAATACATGTTATATCATCTCTTCTCCTGATAATACATGTTATATCATCTCTTCTCCTGATAATACATGTTATATCATCTCCTCTCCTGATAATACACGTTATATCATCTCTTCTCCTGATAATACACGTTTTATCATCTCCTCTCCTGATAATACACGTTATATCATCTCCTCTCCTGATAATACATGTTATATCATCTCTTCTCCTGATAATACATGTTATATCATCTCTTCTCCTGATAATACATGTGATATCATCTCTTCTCCTGATAATACATGTTATATCATCTCCTCTCCTGATAATACATGTTATATCATCTCCTCTCCTGATAATACATGTTATATCATCTCCTTCTCCTGATAATACATGTTATATCATCTCCTCTCCTGATAATACATGTTATATCATCTCTTCTCCTTATAATACATGTTATATCATCTCCTCTCCTGATAATACACGTTATATCATCTCTTCTCCTGATAATACACGTTATATCATCTCCTCTCCTGATAATACATGTTATATCATCTCCTCTCCTGATAATACATGTTATATCATCTCCTCTCCTGATAATACACGTTATATCATCTCTTCTCCTGATAATACACGTTATATCATCTCCTCTCCTGATAATACACGTTATATCATCTCTTCTCCTGATAATACATGTTATATCATCTCCTCTCCTGATAATACATGTTATATCATCTCTTCTCCTGATAATACATGTTATATCATCTCCTCTCCTGATAATACATGTTATATCATCTCCTCTCCTGATAATACATGTTATATCATCTCCTCTCCTGATAATACACGTTATATCATCTCTTCTCCTGATAATACACGTTATATCATCTCCTCTCCTGATAATACATGTTATATCATCTCTTCTCCTGATAATACATGTTATATCATCTCTTCTCCTGGTAATACATGTTATATCATCTCCTCTCCTGATAATACATGTTATATCATCTCTTCTCCTGATAATACATGTTATATCATCTCTTCTCCTGATAATACATGTTATATCATCTCCTCTCCTGATAATACATGTTATATCATCTCTTCTCCTGATAATACACGTTATATCATTTCCTCTACTGATAATACATGTTATATCATCTCTTCTTCTGATAATAC
>NW_026608266.1:0-79449 GCF_029499605.1 Hyla sarda
GGCTCGCTCTCTTATCTGGTTAGCTCGCTAGCATTTCTGGCTCGCTCACTTGCTCTCATGTCTGTCTCGCTCGCTCTCATATCTGGCTTTCTTGCTTGCTCTTTTGTCTGGTTCGCTCTCTTATCTGGCTCACTCTCATATCTGGCTCGCTCGCTTGCTCTCATGTCTGGCTCGCTCGCTCTCATATCTGGCTTGCTCGCTTGCTCTCATATCTGGCTCGCTCGCATATCTGAATCGCTCGCTCTCACATCTGGCTGGCTCGCTTGCTCTCATATCTGGCTCGCTCGCTCTCATATCTGGCTCGCTCGCTTGCTCTCTTGTCTGGTTCGCTCTCTTATCTGTCTCGCTTTCATATCTGGCTTGCTCGCTTGCTCCCATATCTGGCTTACTCGCTTGCTCTCAAATCTGGCTCGCTCGATTGCTCTCATATCTGGCTAGCTCGCTTGCTCTCTTGTCTTGCTCGCTCTCTTATCTGGCTTGCTCGCTCTCATATCTGGCTGGCTCGCTTGCTCTCATATCTGACTCGCTCGCTTGCTCTCATATTTGGCTCGCTCGCTCTCATGTCTAGCTTGCTCTCATATCTGGATCGCTCGCTTGCTCTCATATCTGGCTCGCTCGCTTGCTTAGTTGTCTGTCTCGCTCTCTTATCTGCCTCACTTTCTCTCACATCTGGCTTGCTCGCTTGCTCTTATATCTGGCTCGCTCGCTGCTCTCTTGTCTGGCTCGCTCTCTTATCTGGCTCGCTCGCATATCTTGCTTGCTCGCTATCATATCTGGCTCGGTCGCTTGCTCTCATATCTGGCTCGCTCACTTGCTCTTTTGTCTGGCTCGCTCTCTTATCTGGCTTGCTCGCTAGCATATCTGGCTCGCTCGCTTGCTCTCTTGTCTGGCTTTCTCTCTTATCTGTCTCGCTCTCACATCTGGCTCGCTCGCTTGCTCTATATCTGGCTCGCTCGCTTGCTCTCTTGTCTGGCTTGCTCTCTTATCTGGCTCGCTCGCTCTCATATCTGGCTCGCTCACTTGCTCTCATGTCTGGCTCGCTCGCTCTCATTTCTGGTTTTCCCGCTTGCTCTCTTGTCTGGTTCGCTCTCTTATCTGGCTCACTCTCATATCTGGCTTGCTCGCTTGCTCTCATATCTGGCTCGCTCGCTTGCTCTCTTGTCTGGCTCGCTCTCTTATCTGGCTCGCTCGCATATCTGGCTCGCTTGCTCTCATATCTGGCTCGCTCGATTGCTCTCATGTCTGACTCGCTCGCTCTCATATCTGGCTTTCTCACTTGCTCTCTTGTCTGGTTTGCTCTCTTATCTGGCTCGCTCTCATATCTGGCTTGCTCACTTGCTCTCATATCTGGCTCGCTCGCATATCTGGCTCGCTTGCTCTCATATCTGGCTCGTTCGATTGCTCTCATGTCTGACTCGCTCGCTCTCATATCTGGCTTTCTCACTTGCTCTCTTGTCTGGTTTGCTCTCTTATCTGGCTCGCTCTCATATCTGGCTTGCTCACTTGCTCTCATATCTGGCTCGCTCGCTTGCTCTCTTGTCTGGCTCGCTCTCTTATCTGGCTCACTCGCATATCTGGCTCGCTCGCTCTCACATCTGGCTGGCTCACTTGCTCTCATATCTGGCTCGCTCGCTCTCATATCTGGCTCGCTCTCTTGTCTGGTTCGCTCTCTTATCTGTCTCGCTCTCATATCTGGCTTGCTCGCTTGCTCTCATATCTGGCTCGCTCGCTTGCTCTCAAATCTGGCTCGCTCGCTTGCTCTCATATCTGGCTAGCTTGCTTGCTCTCTTGTCTTGCTCGCTCTCTCATCTGGCTCTCTCGCTCTCATATCTGGCTGGCTTGCTTGCTCTCATGTGTGGCTCGCTTGCTTGCTCTCATATCTGGCTTGCTCGCTCTCATGTCTGGCTCGCTCGCTCTCATGTCTGGCTCGCTCTCATGTGTGGATCGCTCGCTTGCTCTCATATCTGGCTCGCTCGCTTGCTTAATTGTCTGTCTCGCTCTCTTATCTGCCTCGCTCTCTCTCACATCTGGTTTGCTCGCTTGCTCTCATATCTGGCTCGCTCGCTGCTCTCTTGTCTGGCTCGCTCTCTTATCTGGCTCGCTCGCATATCTTGCTCGCTCACTCTCACATCTGGTTCGCTCGCTTGCTCTTATATCTGGCTCGCTCGCTTGCTCTCTTGTCTGGCTCGCTCTCTTATCTGGCTTGCTCGCTAGCATATCTGGCTCGCTCGCTTGCTCTCTTGTCTGGCTTGCTCTCTTATCTGTCTTGCTCTCATATCTGGCTCGCTCGCTTGCTCTCATATCTGGCTCGCTCGCTTGCTCTCTTGTCTGGCTCTCTCTCTTATCTGGCTTGCTCGCTAGCATATCTGGCTCGCTCGCTTGCTCTCTTGTCTGGCTTGCTCTCTTATCTGGCTCGCTGGCTCTCTTATCTGGCTCGCTCGCTTGCTCTCATGTCTGGCTCGCTCACTCTCATATCTGGCTTTCTCGATTGCTCTCTTGTCTGGTTCGCTCTCTTATCTGGCTCGCTCTCATATCTGGCTTGCTCGCTTGCTCTCATATCTGGCTCGCTCGCTTGCTCTCTTGTCTGGCTCGCTCGCATATCTGGCTCGCTCGCTCTCACATCTGGCTGGCTTGCTTGCTCTCATATCTGGCTCGCTCGCTTGCTCTCATATCTGGCTCGCTCGCTCGCTCTCACATCTGGTTCGCTCTCTTATCTGGCTCGCTCGCTTGCTTTCTTGTCTGGCTCGCTCGCATATCTGGCTCGCTCGCTCTCACATCTGGCTGCCTCGCTTGCTCTCATATCTGGCTCGCTCGCTCTCATATCTGGCTCGCTCGCTTGCTCTCTTGTCTTGCTCGCTCTCTTATCTGGCTTGCTCGCTCTCATATCTGGCTGGCTCGCTTTCTCTCATATCTGGCTCGCTCGCTTGCTCTCTTGTCTGGCTCGCTCTCTTATCTGGCTTGCTCGCTAGAATATCTGGCTCGCACGCTTGCTCTCTTGTCTGGCTTGCTCTCTTATCTGGCTTGCTCGCTCTCATATCTGGCTCGCTCGCTTGCTCTCATGTCTGGCTCGCTCGCTCTCATATCTGGCTTTCTCGCTTGCTCTCTTGTCTGGCTCGCTCTCTTATCTGGCTCGCTCGCATATCTGGCTAGCTCGCTCTCACATCTGGCTGGCAAGCTTGCTCTCATTTCTGGCTGGCTCGCTTGCACTCATTTCTGGCTCGCTCGCTTGCTCTCATATCTGGCTCGCTCGCTTGCTCTCATATCTGGCTCGCTCGCTTGCTCTCTTGTCTTGCTCGCTCTCTTATCTGGCTCGCTCGCTTGCTCTCATATCTGGCTCGCTCGCTTGCTCTCATATCTGGCTCGCTCGCTTGCTCTCTTGTCTTGCTCGCTCTCTTATCTGGCTCGCTCGCTCTCATATATGGCTGGCTCGCTTGCTCTCATATCTGGCTCGCTTGCTCTCATATCTGGCTCGCTCGCTCTCATGTCTGGCTCGCTCTCATATCTGGATCGCTCGCTTGCTCTCATATCTGGCTTGCTCGCTTGCTTAATTGTCTGTCTCACTCTCTTATCTGCCTCGCTCTCTCTCATATCTGGCTCGCTCGCTTGCTCTCTTGTCTGGCTCGCTCTCTTATCTGGCTCGCCCGCATATCTGGCTCGCTCGCTCTCACATCGAGCTGGCTCGCTTGCTCGCTCTCTTATCTGGCTCGCTCGCTTGCTCTCTTGTCTGGCTCGCTCTCTTATCTGGCTCGCTCTCATATCTGGCTTGCTAGCTTGCTCTCATATCTGGCTCGCTCGCTTTCTCTCTTGTCTGTCTCGCTCTCTTTTATGACTCGCTCACATATCTGGCTCGCTCGCTCTCAAATCTGGCTCGCTTGCTCTCATATCTGGCTTCCTCGCTTGCTCTCATATCCGGCTCGCTCGCTTGCTCTCATATCTGGCTCGCTCGCTTGCTCTCTTGTCTGGCTTGCTCGCTAGCATATCTGGCTCGCTCGCTTGCTCTCTTGTCTGGCTTGCTCTCTTATCTGTCTCACTCTCACATCTGGCTTGCTCGCTTGCTCGCATATCTGGCTCGCTCGCTTGCTCTCTTGTCAGGCTCGCTCTCTTATCTGGCTTGCTCGCTAGCATATCTAGCTCGCTCACTTGCTCTATTGTCTGGCTTGCTCTCTTATCTGGCTCGCTCGCTCTCATATCTGGCTCGCTCGCTTGCTCTCATGTCTGGCTCGCTCGCTCTCATATCTGACTTTCTCGCTTGCTCTCTTGTCTGGTTCGCTCTCTTATCTGGCTCGCTCTCATATCTGGATTGCTCGCTTGCTCTCATATCTGGCTCGCTCGCTTGCTCTCTTGTCTGGCTCGCTCTCTTATCTGGCTTGCTCGCTAGCATATCTGGCTCGCTCGCTTGCTCTCTTGTCTGACTTGCTCTCTTATCAGTCTCGCTCTCACATCTGGCTTGCTCGCTTGCTCTCATATCTGGCTCGCTCGCTTGCTCTCTTGTCTGGCTTGCTCTCTTATCTGGCTCGCTGGCTCTCTTATCTGGCTCGCTCGCTTGCTCTCATGTCTGGCTCGCTCACTCTCATATCTGGCTTTCTCGCTTGCTCTCTTGTCTGGTTCGCTCTCTTATCTGGCTTGCTCTCATATCTGGCTTGCTTGCTTGCTCTCATATCTGGCTCGCTGGCTTGCTCTCTTGTCTGGCTCGCTCGCATATCTGGCTCGCTCGCTCTCACATCTGGCTGGCTTGCTTCCTCTAATATCTGGCTCGCTCGCTTGCTCTCATATCTGGCTCGCTCGCTCTCACATCTGGTTCGCTCTCTTATCTGGCTCGCTCGCATATCTGGCTCGCTTGCTCTCACATCTAGCTGGCTCGCTTGCTCTCATATCTGGCTCGCTCGCTTGCTCTCTTGTCTGGCTCGCTCTCTTATCTGGCTAGCTCTCATATCTGGCTGGCTCACTTGCTCTCATTTCTGGCTCGCTCGCTTGCTCTCATATCTGGCTCGCTCGCTTGCTCTTATATCTGGCTCTCTCGCTTGCTCTCTTGTCTGGCTCGCTCGCATATCTGGCTTGCTCGCTTGCTCTCTTGTCTTGCTCGCTCTCTTATCTGGCTCGCTCGCTCTCATATCTGGCTGGCTCGCTTGCTCTCATATCTGGCACACTCGCTTGCTCTCATATCTGGCTCGCTCGCTCTCATTTCTGGCTCGCTCTCATATCTGGATCGCTCGCTTGCTCTCATATCTGGCTCGCTCGTTTGCTTAATTGTCTGGCTCGCTCTCTTATCTGCCTCGCTCTCTCTCACATCTGGCTTGCTCGCTTGCTCTCATATCTGGCTCGCTCGCTTGCTCTCTTGTCTGGCTCGCTCTCTTATCTGGCTTGCTCGCATATCTGGCTCGCTCGCTCTCACATCTGGCTGGCTTGCTTGCTCTCATATCTGGCTCGCTCGCTTGCTCTCATATCTGGCTCGCTCGCTCTCAAGTCTGGCTCGCTCTCATATCTGGATCGCTCGCTTGCTCTCATATCTGGCTCGCTCGCTTGCTTAATTGTCTGGCTCGCTCTCTTATCTGCCTCGCTCTCTCTCACATCTGGCTTGCTCGCTTGCTCTCATATCTGGCTCGCTCGCTTGCTCTCTTGTCTGGTTCGCTCTCTTATCTGGCTCCCTCGCATATCTGGCTCGCTCGCTCTCAAATCTGGCTCGCTCGCTTGCTCTCATATCTGGCTAGTTCGCTTGCTCTCTTTTCTTGCTCGCTCTCTTATCTGGCTCGCTTGCTCTCATATCTGGCTGGCTCGCTTGCTCTCATATCTGGCTCGCTCGCTTGCTCTCTTGTCTGGCTCGCTCTCTTATCTGGCTTGCTCGATAGCATATCTGGCTCGCTCGCTTGCTCTCTTGTCTGGCTTGCTCTCTTATCTGGCTCGCTCGCTCTCATATCTGGCTCGCTCGCTTGCTCTCATGTCTGGCTCGTTCGCTCTCATATCTGGCTCGCTCGCTTTCTCTCATGTCTGGCTCGCTCGCTCTCATATCTGGCTTTCTCGCTTGCTCTCATATCTGGCTAGTTCGCTTGCTCTCTTGTCTTGCTCGCTCTCTTATCTGGCTTGCTCGCTAGCATATCTGGCTCGCTCGCTTGTTCTCTTGTCTGGCTCGCTCTCTTATCTGGCCTGTTCGCTCGAAAATCTGGCTCGCTCGCTCGCAAATCTGGCTAGCTCGCTCTCATATCTGGCTCGCTCGCTCACATATCTGGCTCGCTTGCTTGCTCTCATGTCTGGTTTTGCTCGCTGTCATATCTGTCTCGCTCGCTTGCTCTCTTGTCTGGTTCGCTCTCTTATCTGGCTCGCTCTCATATCTGGCTTGCTCGCTTGCTCTCATATCTGGCTCGCTCGCTTGCTTTCTTGTCTGGCTCGTTCGCATATCTGGCTCGCTCGCTCTCACATCTGGCTGGCTCGCTTGCTCTCATATCTGGCTCGCTCGCTCTCGTATCTGGCTCGCTCGCTTGCTCTCTTGTCTTGCTCGCTCTCTTATCTGGCTCGCTCGCTCTCATATCTGGCTGGCTCGCTTGCTCTCATATCTGGCTCGCTCGCTTGCTCGCTTGTCTGGCTCGCTCTCTTATCTGGCTTGCTCGCTAGAATATCTGGCTCGCACGCTTGCTCTCTTGTCTGGCTTGCTCTCTTATCTGGCTCGCTCGCTCTCATATCTGGCTCGCTCGCTTGCTCTCATGTCTGGCTCGCTCGCTCTCATATCTGGCTTTCTCGCTTGCACTCTTGTCTGGCTCGCTCTCTTATCTGGCTCGCTCGCATATCTGGCTAGCTCGCTTGCTCTCTTGTCTGGCTTGCTCTCTTATCTGGCTCGCTGGCTCTCTTATCTGGCTCGCTCGCTTGCTCTCATGTCTGGCTCGCTCACTCTCATATCTGGCTTTCTCGCTTGCTCTCTTGTCTGGTTCGCTCTCTTATCTGGCTTGCTCTCATATCTGGCTTGCTCGCTTGCTCTCATATCTGGCTCGCTCGCTCTCACATCTGGTTCGCTCTCTTATCTGGTTCGCTCGCATATCTGGCTCGCTCGCTCTCACATCTAGCTTGCTCGCTTGCTCTCATATCTGGCTCGCTCGCTTGCTCTCTTGTCTGGCTCGCTCTCTTATCTGGCTAGCTCTCATATCTGGCTGGCTCACTTGCTCTCATTTCTGGCTCGCTCGCTTGCTCTCATATCTGCCTCGCTCGCTTGCTCTCATATCTGGCTCGCTCGCTTGCTCTCTTGTCTGGCTCGCTCGCATATCTGGCTCGCTCGCTTGCTCTCTTGTCTTGCTCGCTCTCTTCTCTGGCTCGCTCGCTCTCATATCTGGCTGGCTCGCTTGCTCTCATATCTGGCTCTCTCGCTTGCTCTCTTGTCTGGCTCGCTCGCATATCTGGCTCGCTTGCTTGCTCTCTTGTCTGGCTCGCTCTCTTATCTGGCTTGCTCGCTAGAATATCTGGCTCGCACGCTTGCTCTCTTGTCTGGCTTGCTCTCTTATCTGGCTCGCTCGCTCTCATATCTGGCTCGCTTGCTTGCTCTCATGTCTGGCTCGCTCGCTCTCATATCTGGCTTTCTCGCTTGCTCTCTTGTCTGGCTCGCTCTCTTATCTGGCTCGCTCGCATATCTGGCTAGCTCGCTTGCTCTCTTGTCTTGCTCGCTCTCTTATCTGGCTTGCTTGCTCTCATATCTGGCTGGCTCGCTTGCTCTCATATCTGGCTCGCTCGCTTGCTCTCATATCTGGCTCGCTCGCTCTCATGTCTAGCTCGCTCTCATATCTGGATTGCTCGCTTGCTCTCATATCTGGCTCGCTCGCTTGCTTAATTGTCTGGCTCGCTCTCTTATCTGCCTCGCTCTCTCTCACATCTGGCTTGCTCGCTTGCTCTCATATCTGGCTCGCTCGCTTGCTTTCTTGTCTGGCTCGCTCTCTTATCTGGCTTGCTCGCTCTCATATCTGGCTGGCTTTCTTGCTCTCATATCTGGCTCGCTCGCTTGCTCTCTTGTCTTGCTCGCTCTCTTATCTGGCTCGCTCGCTCTCATATCTGGCTGGCTCGCTTGCTCTCATATCTGGCTCGCTTACTTGCTCTCTTGTCTGGCTCGCTCTCATATCTGGCTAGCTCGCTTGCTCTCTTGTCTTGCTCGCTCTCTTATCTGGCTCGCTCGCTCTCATATCTGGCTGGCTCGCTTGCTCTCATATCTGGCTCGCTCGCTTGCTCTCATATCTGGCTCGCTCGCTCTCACATCTGGTTCGCTCTCTTATCTGGCTCGCTCGCATATCTGGCTCGCTCGCTCTCACATCTAGCTTGCTCGCTTGCTCTCATATCTGGCTCGCTCGCTTGCTCTCTTGTCTGGCTCGCTCTCTTATCTGGCTAGCTCTCATATCTGGCTGGCTCACTTGCTCTCATTTCTGGCTCGCTCGCTTGCTCTCATATCTGGCTCGCTCGCTTGCTCTCATATCTGGCTCGCTCGCTTGCTCTCTTGTCTGGCTCGCTCGCATATCTGGCTCGCTCGCTTGCTCTCTTGTCTTGCTCGCTCTCTTCTCTGGCTCGCTCGCTCTCATATCTGGCTGGCTCGCTTGCTCTCATATCTGGCTCTCTCGCTTGCTCTCTTGTCTGGCTCGCTCGCATATCTGGCTCGCTTGCTTGCTCTCTTGTCTGGCTCGCTCTCTTATCTGGCTTGCTCGCTAGAATATCTGGCTCGCACGCTTGCTCTCTTGTCTGGCTTGCTCTCTTATCTGGCTCGCTCGCTCTCATATCTGGCTCGCTTGCTTGCTCTCATGTCTGGCTCGCTCGCTCTCATATCTGGCTTTCTCGCTTGCTCTCTTGTCTGGCTCGCTCTCTTATCTGGCTCGCTCGCATATCTGGCTAGCTCGCTTGCTCTCTTGTCTTGCTCGCTCTCTTATCTGGCTTGCTTGCTCTCATATCTGGCTGGCTCGCTTGCTCTCATATCTGGCTCGCTCGCTTGCTCTCATATCTGGCTCGCTCGCTCTCATGTCTAGCTCGCTCTCATATCTGGATTGCTCGCTTGCTCTCATATCTGGCTCGCTCGCTTGCTTAATTGTCTGGCTCGCTCTCTTATCTGCCTCGCTCTCTCTCACATCTGGCTTGCTCGCTTGCTCTCATATCTGGCTCGCTCGCTTGCTTTCTTGTCTGGCTCGCTCTCTTATCTGGCTTGCTCGCTCTCATATCTGGCTGGCTTTCTTGCTCTCATATCTGGCTCGCTCGCTTGCTCTCTTGTCTTGCTCGCTCTCTTATCTGGCTCGCTCGCTCTCATATCTGGCTGGCTCGCTTGCTCTCATATCTGGCTCGCTTACTTGCTCTCTTGTCTGGCTCGCTCTCATATCTGGCTAGCTCGCTTGCTCTCTTGTCTTGCTCGCTCTCTTATCTGGCTCGCTCGCTCTCATATCTGGCTGGCTCGCTTGCTCTCATATCTGGCTCGCTCGCTTGCTCTCATATCTGGCTCGCTCGCTCTCATGTCTGGCTCGCTCTCATATCTCGATTGCTCGCTTGCTCTCATATCTGGCTCGCTCGCTTGCTTAATTGTCTGGCTCGCTCTCTTATTTGCCTCGCTCTCTCTCACATCTGGCTTGCTCGCTTGCTCTCATATCTGGCTCACTCGCTTGCTCTCTTGTCTGGCTGGCTCTCTTATCTGGCTTGCTCGCTAGCATATCTGGCTCGCTCGCTTGCTCTCTTGTCTGGCTTGCTCTCTTATCTGTCTCGCTCTCACGTCTGGCTCGCTCGCTTGCTCTGTATCTGGCTCGCTCGCTTGCTCTCCTGTCTGGCTCGCTCTCTTATCTGGCTTGCTCGCTAGCATTTCTGGCTCGCTCGCTTGCTCTCTTGTCTGGCTTGCTCTCTTATCTGGCTCGCTCGCTCTCATATCTGGCTCGCTCACTTGCTCTCATGTCTGTCTCGCTCGCTCTCATATCTGGCTTTCTTGCTTGCTCTTTTGTCTGGTTCGCTCTCTTATCTTGCTCACTCTCATATCTGGCTCGCTCGCTTGCTCTCATGTCTGGCTCGCTCGCTCTCATATCTGGCTTGCTCGCTTGCTCTCATATCTGGCTCGCTCGCTTGCTCTCTTATTTGGCTCGCTCTCTTATCTGGCTCGCTCGCATATCTGAATCGCTCGCTCTCACATCTGGCTGGCTCGCTTGCTCTCATATCTGGCTCGCTCGCTCTCATATCTGGCTCGCTCGCTTGCTCTCTTGTCTGGTTCGCTCTCTTATCTGTCTCGCTTTCATATCTGGCTTGCTCGCTTGCTCCCATATCTGGCTTACTCGCTTGCTCTCAAATCTGGCTCGCTCGATTGCTCTCATATCTGGCTAGCTCGCTTGCTCTCTTGTCTTGCTCGCTCTCTTATCTGGCTTGCTCGCTCTCATATCTGGCTGGCTCGCTTGCTCTCATATCTGGCTCGCTCGCTTGCTCTCATATTTGGCTCGCTCGCTCTCATGTCTAGCTTGCTCTCATATCTGGATCGCTCGCTTGCTCTCATATCTGGCTCGCTCGCTTGCTTAGTTGTCTGTCTCGCTCTCTTATCTGCCTCACTTTCTCTCACATCTGGCTTGCTCGCTTGCTCTTATATCTGGCTCGCTCGCTGCTCTCTTGTCTGGCTTTCTCTCTTATCTGTCTCGCTCTCACATCTGGCTCGCTCGCTTGCTCTATATCTGGCTCGCTCGCTTGCTCTCTTGTCTGGCTTGCTCTCTTATCTGGCTCGCTCGCTCTCATATCTGGCTCGCTCACTTGCTCTCATGTCTGGCTCGCTCGCTCATTTCTGGCTTTCCCGCTTGCTCTCTTGTCTGGTTCGCTCTCTTATCTGGCTCACTCTCATATCTGGCTTGCTCGCTTGCTCTCATATCTGGCTCACTCGCTTGCTCTCTTGTCTGGCTCGCTCTCTTATCTGGCTCGCTCGCATATCTGGCTCGCTTGCTCTCATATCTGGCTCGCTCGATTGCTCTCATGTCTGACTCGCTCGCTCTCATATCTGGCTTTCTCACTTGCTCTCTTGTCTGGTTTGCTCTCTTATCTGGCTCGCTCTCATATCTGGCTTGCTCACTTGCTCTCATATCTGGCTCGCTCGCTTGCTCTCTTGTCTGGCTCGCTCTCTTATCTGGCTCACTCGCATATCTGGCTCGCTCGCTCTCACATCTGGCTGGCTCACTTGCTCTCATATCTGGCTCGCTCGCTCTCATATCTGGCTCGCTCGCTCTCTTGTCTGGTTCGCTCTCTTATCTGTCTCGCTCTCATATCTGGCTTGCTCGCTTGCTCTCATATCTGGCTCGCTCGCTTGCTCTCAAATCTGGCTCGCTCGCTTGCTCTCATATCTGGCTAGCTTGCTTGCTCTCTTGTCTTGCTCGCTCTCTTATCTGGCTCTCTCGCTCTCATATCTGGCTGGCTTGCTTGCTCTCATATCTGGCTCGCTTGCTTGCTCTCATATCTGGCTCGCTCACTCTCATGTCTGGCTTGCTCGCTCTCATGTCTGGCTCGCTCTCATATGTGGATCGCTCGCTTGCTCTCATATCTGGCTCGCTCGCTTGCTTAATTGTCTGTCTCGCTCTCTCTTATCTGCCTCGCTCTCTCTCACATCTGGTTTGCTCGCTTGCTCTCATATTTGGCTCGCTCGCTGCTCTCTTGTCTGGCTCGCTCTCTTATCTGGCTCGCTCGCATATCTTGCTCGCTCACTCTCACATCTGGTTCGCTCACTTGCTCTTATATCTGGCTCGCTCGCTTGCTCTCTTGTCTGGCTCGCTCTCTTATCTGGCTTGCTCGCTAGCATATCTGGCTCGCTCGCTTGCTCTCTTGTCTGGCTTGCTCTCTTATCTGTCTTGCTCTCATATCTGGCTCGCTCGCTTGCTCTCATATCTGGCTCGCTCGCTTGCTCTCTTGTCTGGCTCGCTCTCTTATCTGGCTTGCTCGCTAGCATATCTGGCTCGCTCGCTTGCTCTCTTGTCTGGCTTGCTCTCTTATCTGGCTCGCTGGCTCTCTTATCTGGCTCGCTCGCTTGCTCTCATGTCTGGCTCGCTCACTCTCATATCTGGCTTTCTCGCTTGCTCTCTTGTCTGGTTTGCTCTCTTATCTGGCTCGCTCTCATATCTGGCTCGCTTGCTTGCTCTCTTGTCTGGCTCGCTCGCATATCTGGCTCGCTCGCTCTCACATCTGGCTGGCTTGCTTGCTCTCATATCTGGCTCGCTCGCTTGCTCTCTTATCTGGCTCGCTCGCTCTCACATCTGGTTCGCTCTCTTATCTGGCTCGCTCGCTTGCTTTCTTGTCTGGCTCGCTCGCATATCTGGCTCGCTCGCTCTCACATCTGGCTGCCTCGCTTGCTCTCATATCTGGCTCGCTCGCTCTCATATCTGGCTCACTCGCTTGCTCTCTTGTCTTGCTCGCTCTCTTATCTGGCTCGCTCGCTCTCATATCTGGCTGGCTCGCTTGCTCTCATATCTGGCTCGCTCGCTTGCTCTCTTGTCTGGCTCGCTCTCTTATCTGGCTTGCTCGCTAGAATATCTGGCTCGCACGCTTGCTCTCTTGTCTGGCTTGCTCTCTTATCTGGCTTGCTCGCTCTCATATCTGGCTCGCTCGCTTGCTCTCATGTCTGGCTCGCTCGCTCTCATATCTGGCTTTCTCGCTTGCTCTCTTGTCTGGCTCGCTCTCTTATCTGGCTCGCTCGCATATCTGGCTAGCTCGCTCTCACATCTGGCTGGCTCGCTTGCTCTCATTTCTGGCTGGCTCGCTTGCACTCATTTCTGGCTCGCTCGCTTGCTCTCATATCTGGCTCGCTCGCTTGCTCTCATATCTGGCTCGCTCGCTTGCTCTCTTGTCTTGCTCGCTCTCTTATCTGGCTCGCTCGCTCTCATATCTGGCTGGCTCGCTTGCTCTCATATCTGGCTCGCTTGCTCTCATATCTGGCTCGCTCGCTCTCATGTCTGGCTCGCTCTCATATCTGGATCTCTCGCTTGCTCTCATATCTGGCTTGCTCGCTTGCTTAATTGTCTGTCTCGCTCTCTTATCTGCCTCGCTCTCTCTCATATCTGGCTCGCTCGCTTGCTCTCTTGTCTGGCTCGCTCTCTTATCTGGCTCGCTCGCATATCTGGCTCGCTCGCTCTCACATCGAGCTGGCTCGCTTGCTCGCTCTCTTATCTGGCTCGCTCGCTTGCTCTCTTGTCTGGCTCGCTCTCTTATCTGGCTCGCTCTCATATCTGGCTTGCTAGCTTGCTCTCATATCTGGCTCGCTCGCTTTCTCTCTTGTCTGTCTCGCTCTCTTTTATGACTCGCTCACATATCTGGCTCACTCGCTCTCAAATCTGGCTCGCTTGCTCTCATATCTGGCTTGCTCGCTTGCTCTCATATCCGGCTCGCTCGCTTGCTCTCATATCTGGCTCGCTCACTTGCTCTCTTGTCTGGCTTGCTCGCTAGCATATCTGGCTCGCTCGCTTGCTCTCTTGTCTGGCTTGCTCTCTTATCTGTCTCACTCTCACATCTGGCTTGCTCGCACATCTGGCTCGCTCGCTTGCTCTCTTGTCAGGCTCGCTCTCTTATCTGGCTTGCTCGCTAGCATATCTAGCTCGCTCACTTGCTCTCTTGTCTGGCTTGCTCTCTTATCTGGCTCGCTCGCTATCATATCTTGCTCGCTCGCTTGCTCTCATGTCTGGCTCGCTCGCTCTCATATCTGACTTTCTCGCTTGCTCTCTTGTCTGGTTCGCTCTCTTATCTGGCTCGCTCTCATATCTGGATTGCTCGCTTGCTCTCATATCTGGCTCGCTCGCTTGCTCTCTTGTCTGGCTCGCTCTCTTATCTGGCTTGCTCGCTAGCATATCTGGCTCGCTCGCTTGCTCTCTTGTCTGACTTGCTCTCTTTTCTGTCTCGCTCTCACATCTGGCTTGCTCGCTTGCTCTCATATCTGGCTCGCTCGCTTGCTCTCTTGTCTGGCTTGCTCTCTTATCTGGCTCGCTGGCTCTCTTATCTGGCTCGCTCGCTTGCTCTCATGTCTGGCTCGCTCACTCTCATATCTGGCTTTCTCGCTTGCTCTCTTGTCTGGTTCGCTCTCTTATCTGGCTTGCTCTCATATCTGGCTTGCTCGCTTGCTCTCATATCTGGCTCGCTGGCTTGCTCTCTTGTCTGGCTCGCTCGCATATCTTGCTCGCTCGCTCTCACATCTGGCTGGCTTGCTTGCTCTAATATCTGGCTCGCTCGCTTGCTCTCATATCTGGCTCACTCGCTCTCAAATCTAGTTCGCTCTCTTATCTGGCTCGCTCGCATATCTGGCTCGCTCGCTCTCACATCTAGCTGGCTCGCTTGCTCTCATATCTGGCTCGCTCGCTTGCTCTCTTGTCTGGCTCGCTCTCTTATCTGGCTAGCTCTCATATCTGGCTGGCTCACTTGCTCTCATTTCTGGCTCGCTCGCTTGCTCTCATATCTGGCTCGCTCGCTTGCTCTCATATCTGGCTCTCTCGCTTGCTCTCTTGTCTGGCTCGCTCGCATATCTGGCTCGCTCGCTTGCTCTCTTGTCTTGCTCGCTCTCTTATCTGGCTCGCTCGCTCTCATATCTGGCTGGCTCGCTTGCTCTCATATCTGGCACACTCGCTTGCTCTCATATCTGGCTCGCTCGCTCTCATTTCTGGCTCGCTCTCATATCTGGATCGCTCGCTTGCTCTCATATCTGGCTCGCTCGTTTGCTTAATTGTCTGGCTCGCTCTCTTATCTGCCTCGCTCTCTCTCACATCTGGCTTGCTCGCTTGCTCTCATATCTGGCTCGCTCGTTTGCTCTCTTGTCTGGCTCGCTCTCTTATCTGGCTTGCTCGCATATCTGGCTCGCTCGCTCTCACATCTGGCTGGCTTGCTTGCTCTCATATCTGGCTCGCTCGCTTGCTCTCATATCTGGCTCACTCGCTCTCAAGTCTGGCTCGCTCTCATATCTGGATCGCTCGCTTGCTCTCATATCTGGCTCGCTCGCTTGCTTAATTGTCTGGCTCGCTCTCTTATCTGCCTCGCTCTCTCTCACATCTGGCTTGCTCGCTTGCTCTCATATCTGGCTCGCTCGCTTGCTCTCTTGTCTGGTTCGCTCTCTTATCTGGCTCCCTCGCATATCTGGCTCACTCGCTCTCAAATCTGGCTCGCTCGCTTGCTCTCATATCTGGCTAGTTCGCTTGCTCTCTTGTCTTGCTCGCTCTCTTATCTGGCTCGCTTGCTCTCATATCTGGCTCGCTCGCTTGCTCTCATATCTGGCTCGCTCGCTTGCTCTCTTGTCTGGCTCGCTCTCTTATCTGGCTTGCTCGCTAGCATATCTGGCTCGCTCGCTTGCTCTCTTGTCTGGCTTGCTCTCTTATCTGGCTCGCTCGCTCTCATATCTGGCTCGCTCGCTTGCTCTCATGTCTGGCTCGCTCGCTCTCATATCTGGCTTGCTCGCTTTCTCTCATGTCTGGCTTGCTCGCTCTCATATCTGGCTTTCTCGCTTGCTCTCATATCTGGCTAGTTCGCTTGCTCTCTTGTCTTGCTCGCTCTCTTATCTGGCTCGCTTGCTCTCATATCTGGCTGGCTCGCTTGCTCTCATATCTGGCTCGCTCTCTTGCTCTCTTGTCTGGCTCGCTCTCTTATCTGGCTTGCTCGCTAGCATATCTGGCTCGCTCGCTTGTTCTCTTGTCTGGCTCGCTCTCTTATCTGGCCTGTTCGCTCGAAAATCTGGCTCGCTCGCTCGCAAATCTGGCTAGCTCGCTCTCATATCTGGCTCGCTCGCTCACATATCTGGCTCGCTCGCTTGCTCTCATGTCTGGTTTTGCTCGCTGTCATATCTGTCTCGCTTGCTTGCTCTTTTGTCTTGTTCGCTCTCTTATCTGGCTCGCTCTCATATCTGTCTTGCTCGCTTGCTCTCATATCTGGCTCGCTCGCTTGCTTTCTTGTCTGGCTCGCTCGCATATCTGGCTCGCTCGCTCTCACATCTGGCTGGATCGCTTGCTCTCATATCTGGCTCGCTCGCTCTCGTATCTGGCTCGCTCGCTTGCTCTCTTGTCTTGCTCGCTCTCTTATCTGGCTCGCTCGCTCTCATATCTGGCTGGCTCGTTTGCTCTCATATCTGGCTCGCTCGCTTGCTCGCTTGTCTGGCTCGCTCTCTTATCTGGCTTGCTCGCTAGATTATCTGGCTCGCACGCTTGCTCTCTTGTCTGGCTTGCTCTCTTATCTGGCTTGCTCGCTCTCATATCTGGCATTCTCGCTTGCACTCTTGTCTGGCTCGCTCTCTTATCTGGCTCGCTCGCATATCTGGCTAGCTCGCTTGCTCTCTTGTCTTGCTCGCTCTCTTATCTGGCTCGCTCGCTCTCATATCTGGCTGGCTCGCTTGCTCTCATATCTGGCTCGCTCGCTCTCATGTCTGGCTCGCTCTCATATCTGGATTGCTCGCTTGCTCTCATATCTGGCTCGCTCGCTTGCTCTCTTGTCTGGCTCGCTCTCTTATCTGGCTCGCTCGCTCTCATATCTGGCTGGCTCGCTTGCTTTCATATCTGGCTCGCTCGCTTGCTCTCTTGTCTTGCTCGCTCTCTTATCTGGCTCGCTCGCTCTCATATCTGGCTGGCTCGCTTGCTCTCATATCTCGCTCGCTTACTTGCTCTCTTGTCTGGCTCGCTCTCATATCTGGCTAGCTCGCTTGCTCTCTTGTCTTGCTCGCTCTCTTATCTGGCTCGCTCGCTCTCATATCTGGCTGGCTCGCTTGCTCTCATATCTGGCTCGCTCGCTTGCTCTCATATCTGGCTCGCTCGCTCTCATGTCTGGCTCGCTCTCATATCTG
Organism: Hyla sarda; assembly: GCF_029499605.1. Taxonomy (NCBI): domain Eukaryota; kingdom Metazoa; phylum Chordata; class Amphibia; order Anura; family Hylidae; genus Hyla; species Hyla sarda. The sequence goes on from NW_026608266.1 coordinate 16,751, forward strand.
GATTGCTCGCTTGCTCTCATATCTGGCTCGCTCGCTTGCTTAATTGTCTGGCTCGCTCTCTTATCTGCCTCGCTCTCTCTCACATCTGGCTTGCTCGCTTGCTCTCATATCTGGCTCGCTCGCTTGCTCTCTTGTCTGGCTCGCTCTCTTATCTGGCTTGCTCGCTAGAATATCTGGCTCGCACGCTTGCTCTCTTGTCTGGCTTGCTCTCTTATCTGGCTCGCTCGGTCTCATATCTGGCTCGCTCGCTTGCTCTCATGTCTGGCTCGCTCGCTCTCATCTGGCTTTCTCGCTTGCTCTCTTGTCTGGCTCGCTCTCTTATCTGGCTCGCTCGCATATCTGGCTAGCTCGCTCTCACATCTGGCTGGCTCGCTTGCTCTCATTTCTGGCTGGCTTGCTTGCTCTCATTTCTGGCTCGCTCACTTGCTCTCATATCTGGCTCGCTCGCTTGCTCTCATATCTGGCTCGCTCGCTTGCTTAATTGTCTGGCTCGCTCTCTTATCTGCCTCGCTCTCTCTCACATCTGGCTTGCTCGCTTGCTCTCATATCTAGCTCGCTCGCTGCTCTCTTGTCTGGCTCGCTCTCATATCTGGCTTGCTCGCTTGCTCTCATATCTGGCTCGATCGCTTGCTCTCTTGTCTGGCTCGCTCTCTTATCTGGCTCGCTCGCATATCTGGCTCGCTCGCTCTCACATCTGGCTGGCTTGCTTGCTCTTATATCTGGCTCGCTCGCTTGCTCTCATATCTGGCTCGCTCGCTTGCTCTCTTGTCTGGCTCGCTCTCTTATCTGGCTCGCTCGCATATCTGGCTCGCTCGCTCTCACATCGAGCTGGCTCGCTTGCTCTCATATCTGACTCGCTCGCTTGCTCTCTTGTCTGGCTCGCTCTCTTAACTGGCTCGCTCTCATATCTGGCTTGCTAGCTTGCTCTCATATCTGGCTCGCTCGCTTTTTCTCTTGTCTGTCTCGCTCTTTTATGGCTCGCTCACATATCTGGCTCGCTCGCTCTCAAATCTGGCTCGCTCGCTCTCAAATCTGGCTCGCTCGCTTGCTCTCATATCTGGCTTGCTCGCTTGCTCTCATATCCGGCTCGCTCGCTTGCTCTCATATCTGGCTCGCTCGCTTGCTCTCTTGTCTGACTCGCTCTCTTATCTGGCTTGCTCGCATATCTTTCTCGCTCGCTCTCAAATCTGGCTCGCTCGCTTGCTCTCATATCTGGCTAGTTCGCTTGCTCTCTTGTCTCGCTCGCTCTCTTATCTGGCTCGCTCGCTCTCATATCTGGCTGGCTCGCTTACTCTCATATCTGGCTCGCTCGCTTGCTCTCTTGTCTGGCTCGCTCTCTTATCTGGCTTGCTCGCTAGCATATCTGGCTCGCACGCTTGCTCTCTTGTCTGGCTTGCTCTCTTATCTGGCTCGCTCGGTCTCATATCTGGCTCGCTCGCTTGCTCTCATGTCTGGCTTGCTTGCTCTCATATCTGGCTTTCTCGCTCTCTCTCTTATCTGGCTCGCTCGCATATTTGGCTCGCTCTCTTATCTGGCTCGCTCGCATATCTGGCTAGCTCGCTCTCACATCTGGCTGGCTCTCTTGCTCTCATATCTGGCTCGCTCGCTTGCTCTCATATCTGGCTCGCTCGCTTGCTCTCTTGTCTGGCTCGCTCTCTTATCTGGCTTGCTCGCTAGCATATCTGGCTCGCTCGCTTGCTCTCTTGTCTGACTTGCTCTCTTTTCTGTCTCGCTCTCACATCTGGCTTGCTCGCTTGCTCTCATATCTGGCTCGCTCGCTTGCTCTCTTGTCTGGCTTGCTCTCTTATCTGGCTCGCTGGCTCTCTTATCTGGCTCGCTCGCTTGCTCTCATGTCTGGCTCGCTCACTCTCATATCTGGCTTTCTCGCTTGCTCTCTTGTCTGGTTCGCTCTCTTATCTGGCTTGCTCTCATATCTGGCTTGCTCGCTTGCTCTCATATCTGGCTCGCTGGCTTGCTCTCTTGTCTGGCTCGCTCGCATATCTTGCTCGCTCGCTCTCACATCTGGCTGGCTTGCTTGCTCTAATATCTGGCTCGCTCGCTTGCTCTCATATCTGGCTCGCTCGCTCTCAAATCTAGTTCGCTCTCTTATCTGGCTCGCTCGCATATCTGGCTCGCTCGCTCTCACATCTAGCTGGCTCGCTTGCTCTCATATCTGGCTCGCTCGCTTGCTCTCTTGTCTGGCTCGCTCTCTTATCTGGCTAGCTCTCATATCTGGCTGGCTCACTTGCTCTCATTTCTGGCTCGCTCACTTGCTCTCATATCTGGCTCGCTCGCTTGCTCTCATATCTGGCTCTCTCGCTTGCTCTCTTGTCTGGCTCGCTCGCATATCTGGCTCGCTCGCTTGCTCTCTTGTCTTGCTCGCTCTCTTATCTGGCTCGCTCGCTCTCATATCTGGCTGGCTCGCTTGCTCTCATATCTGGCACACTCGCTTGCTCTCATATCTGGCTCGCTCGCTCTCATTTCTGGCTCGCTCTCATATCTGGATCGCTCGCTTGCTCTCATATCTGGCTCGCTCGTTTGCTTAATTGTCTGGCTCGCTCTCTTATCTGCCTCGCTCTCTCTCACATCTGGCTTGCTCGCTTGCTCTCATATCTGGCTCGCTCGTTTGCTCTCTTGTCTGGCTCGCTCTCTTATCTGGCTTGCTCGCATATCTGGCTCGCTCGCTCTCACATCTGGCTGGCTTGCTTGCTCTCATATCTGGCTCGCTCGCTTGCTCTCATATCTGGCTCACTCGCTCTCAAGTCTGGCTCGCTCTCATATCTGGATCGCTCGCTTGCTCTCATATCTGGCTCGCTCGCTTGCTTAATTGTCTGGCTCGCTCTCTTATCTGCCTCGCTCTCTCTCACATCTGGCTTGCTCGCTTGCTCTCATATCTGGCTCGCTCGCTTGCTCTCTTGTCTGGTTCGCTCTCTTATCTGGCTCCCTCGCATATCTGGCTCACTCGCTCTCAAATCTGGCTCGCTCGCTTGCTCTCATATCTGGCTAGTTCGCTTGCTCTCTTGTCTTGCTCGCTCTCTTATCTGGCTCGCTTGCTCTCATATCTGGCTCGCTCGCTTGCTCTCATATCTGGCTCGCTCGCTTGCTCTCTTGTCTGGCTCGCTCTCTTATCTGGCTTGCTCGCTAGCATATCTGGCTCGCTCGCTTGCTCTCTTGTCTGGCTTGCTCTCTTATCTGGCTCGCTCGCTCTCATATCTGGCTCGCTCGCTTGCTCTCATGTCTGGCTCGCTCGCTCTCATATCTGGCTTGCTCGCTTTCTCTCATGTCTGGCTTGCTCGCTCTCATATCTGGCTTTCTCGCTTGCTCTCATATCTGGCTAGTTCGCTTGCTCTCTTGTCTTGCTCGCTCTCTTATCTGGCTCGCTTGCTCTCATATCTGGCTGGCTCGCTTGCTCTCATATCTGGCTCGCTCTCTTGCTCTCTTGTCTGGCTCGCTCTCTTATCTGGCTTGCTCGCTAGCATATCTGGCTCGCTCGCTTGTTCTCTTGTCTGGCTCGCTCTCTTATCTGGCCTGTTCGCTCGAAAATCTGGCTCGCTCGCTCGCAAATCTGGCTAGCTCGCTCTCATATCTGGCTCGCTCGCTCACATATCTGGCTCGCTCGCTTGCTCTCATGTCTGGTTTTGCTCGCTGTCATATCTGTCTCGCTTGCTTGCTCTTTTGTCTTGTTCGCTCTCTTATCTGGCTCGCTCTCATATCTGTCTTGCTCGCTTGCTCTCATATCTGGCTCGCTCGCTTGCTTTCTTGTCTGGCTCGCTCGCATATCTGGCTCGCTCGCTCTCACATCTGGCTGGATCGCTTGCTCTCATATCTGGCTCGCTCGCTCTCGTATCTGGCTCGCTCGCTTGCTCTCTTGTCTTGCTCGCTCTCTTATCTGGCTCGCTCGCTCTTATATCTGGCTGGCTCGCTTGCTCTCATATCTGGCTCGCTCGCTTGCTCTCATATCTGGCTCGCTCGCTCTCATGTCTGGCTCGCTCTCATATCTGGATTGCTCGCTTGCTCTCATATCTGGCTCGCTCGCTTGCTTAATTGTCTGGCTCGCTCTCTTATCTGCCTCGCTCTCTCTCACATCTGGCTTGCTCGCTTGCTCTCATATCTGGCTCGCTCGCTTGCTCTCTTGTCTGGCTCGCTCTCTTATCTGGCTTGCTCGCTAGAATATCTGGCTCGCACGCTTGCTCTCTTGTCTGGCTTGCTCTCTTATCTGGCTCGCTCGGTCTCATATCTGGCTCGCTCGCTTGCTCTCATGTCTGGCTCGCTCTCATATCTGGCTTTCTCGCTTGCTCTCTTGTCTGGCTCGCTCTCTTATCTGGCTCGCTCGCATATCTGGCTAGCTCGCTCTCACATCTGGCTGGCTCGCTTGCTCTCATTTCTGGCTGGCTTGCTTGCTCTCATTTCTGGCTCGCTCACTTGCTCTCATATCTGGCTCGCTCGCTTGCTCTCATATCTGGCTCGCTCGCTTGCTTAATTGTCTGGCTCGCTCTCTTATCTGCCTCGCTCTCTCTCACATCTGGCTTGCTCACTTGCTCTCATATCTAGCTCGCTCGCTGCTCTCTTGTCTGGCTCGCTCTCATATCTGGCTTGCTCGCTTGCTCTCATATCTGGCTCGATCGCTTGCTCTCTTGTCTGGCTCGCTCTCTTATCTGGCTCGCTCGCATATCTGGCTCGCTCGCTCTCACATCTGGCTGGCTTGCTTGCTCTTATATCTGGCTCGCTCGCTTGCTCTCATATCTGGCTCGCTCGCTTGCTCTCTTGTCTGGCTCGCTCTCTTATCTGGCTCGCTCGCATATCTGGCTCGCTCGCTCTCACATCGAGCTGGCTCGCTTGCTCTCATATCTGACTCGCTCGCTTGCTCTCTTGTCTGGCTCGCTCTCTTAACTGGCTCGCTCTCATATCTGGCTTGCTAGCTTGCTCTCATATCTGGCTCGCTCGCTTTTTCTCTTGTCTGTCTCGCTCTTTTATGGCTCGCTCACATATCTGGCTCGCTCGCTCTCAAATCTGGCTCGCTCGCTCTCAAATCTGGCTCGCTCGCTTGCTCTCATATCTGGCTTGCTCGCTTGCTCTCATATCCGGCTCGCTCGCTTGCTCTCATATCTGGCTCGCTCGCTTGCTCTCTTGTCTGACTCGCTCTCTTATCTGGCTTGCTCGCATATCTTTCTCGCTCGCTCTCAAATCTGGCTCGCTCGCTTGCTCTCATATCTGGCTAGTTCGCTTGCTCTCTTGTCTCGCTCGCTCTCTTATCTGGCTCGCTCGCTCTCATATCTGGCTGGCTCGCTTACTCTCATATCTGGCTCGCTCGCTTGCTCTCTTGTCTGGCTCGCTCTCTTATCTGGCTTGCTCGCTAGCATATCTGGCTCGCACGCTTGCTCTCTTGTCTGGCTTGCTCTCTTATCTGGCTCGCTCGGTCTCATATCTGGCTCGCTCGCTTGCTCTCATGTCTGGCTTGCTTGCTCTCATATCTGGCTTTCTCGCTCTCTCTCTTATCTGGCTCGCTCGCATATTTGGCTCGCTCTCTTATCTGGCTCGCTCGCATATCTGGCTAGCTCGCTCTCACATCTGGCTGGCTCTCTTGCTCTCATATCTGGCTCGCTCGCTTGCTCTCATATCTGGCTCGCTCGCTTGCTCTCTTGTCTGGCTCGCTCTCTTATCTGGCTTGCTCGCTAGCATATCTGGCTCGCTCGCTTGCTCTCTTGTCTGACTTGCTCTCTTTTCTGTCTCGCTCTCACATCTGGCTTGCTCGCTTGCTCTCATATCTGGCTCGCTCGCTTGCTCTCTTGTCTGGCTTGCTCTCTTATCTGGCTCGCTGGCTCTCTTATCTGGCTCGCTCGCTTGCTCTCATGTCTGGCTCGCTCACTCTCATATCTGGCTTTCTCGCTTGCTCTCTTGTCTGGTTCGCTCTCTTATCTGGCTTGCTCTCATATCTGGCTTGCTCGCTTGCTCTCATATCTGGCTCGCTGGCTTGCTCTCTTGTCTGGCTCGCTCGCATATCTTGCTCGCTCGCTCTCACATCTGGCTGGCTTGCTTGCTCTAATATCTGGCTCGCTTGCTCTCATATCTGGCTCGCTCGCTCTCAAATCTAGTTCGCTCTCTTATCTGGCTCGCTCGCATATCTGGCTCGCTCGCTCTCACATCTAGCTGGCTCGCTTGCTCTCATATCTGGCTCGCTCGCTTGCTCTCTTGTCTGGCTCGCTCTCTTATCTGGCTAGCTCTCATATCTGGCTGGCTCACTTGCTCTCATTTCTGGCTCGCTCGCTTGCTCTCATATCTGGCTCGCTCGCTTGCTCTCATATCTGGCTCTCTCGCTTGCTCTCTTGTCTGGCTCGCTCGCATATCTGGCTCGCTCGCTTGCTCTCTTGTCTTGCTCGCTCTCTTATCTGGCTCGCTCGCTCTCATATCTGGCTGGCTCGCTTGCTCTCATATCTGGCACACTCGCTTGCTCTCATATCTGGCTCGCTCGCTCTCATTTCTGGCTCGCTCTCATATCTGGATCGCTCGCTTGCTCTCATATCTGGCTCGCTCGTTTGCTTAATTGTCTGGCTCGCTCTCTTATCTGCCTCGCTCTCTCTCACATCTGGCTTGCTCGCTTGCTCTCATATCTGGCTCGCTCGTTTGCTCTCTTGTCTGGCTCGCTCTCTTATCTGGCTTGCTCGCATATCTGGCTCGCTCGCTCTCACATCTGGCTGGCTTGCTTGCTCTCATATCTGGCTCGCTCGCTTGCTCTCATATCTGGCTCACTCGCTCTCAAGTCTGGCTCGCTCTCATATCTGGATCGCTCGCTTGCTCTCATATCTGGCTCGCTCGCTTGCTTAATTGTCTGGCTCGCTCTCTTATCTGCCTCGCTCTCTCTCACATCTGGCTTGCTCGCTTGCTCTCATATCTGGCTCGCTCGCTTGCTCTCTTGTCTGGTTCGCTCTCTTATCTGGCTCCCTCGCATATCTGGCTCACTCGCTCTCAAATCTGGCTCGCTCGCTTGCTCTCATATCTGGCTAGTTCGCTTGCTCTCTTGTCTTGCTCGCTCTCTTATCTGGCTCGCTTGCTCTCATATCTGGCTCGCTCGCTTGCTCTCATATCTGGCTCGCTCGCTTGCTCTCTTGTCTGGCTCGCTCTCTTATCTGGCTTGCTCGCTAGCATATCTGGCTCGCTCGCTTGCTCTCTTGTCTGGCTTGCTCTCTTATCTGGCTCGCTCGCTCTCATATCTGGCTCGCTCGCTTGCTCTCATGTCTGGCTCGCTCGCTCTCATATCTGGCTTGCTCGCTTTCTCTCATGTCTGGCTTGCTCGCTCTCATATCTGGCTTTCTCGCTTGCTCTCATATCTGGCTAGTTCGCTTGCTCTCTTGTCTTGCTCGCTCTCTTATCTGGCTCGCTTGCTCTCATATCTGGCTGGCTCGCTTGCTCTCATATCTGGCTCGCTCTCTTGCTCTCTTGTCTGGCTCGCTCTCTTATCTGGCTTGCTCGCTAGCATATCTGGCTCGCTCGCTTGTTCTCTTGTCTGGCTCGCTCTCTTATCTGGCCTGTTCGCTCGAAAATCTGGCTCGCTCGCTCGCAAATCTGGCTAGCTCGCTCTCATATCTGGCTCGCTCGCTCACATATCTGGCTCGCTCGCTTGCTCTCATGTCTGGTTTTGCTCACTGTCATATCTGTCTCGCTTGCTTGCTCTTTTGTCTTGTTCGCTCTCTTATCTGGCTCGCTCTCATATCTGTCTTGCTCGCTTGCTCTCATATCTGGCTCGCTCGCTTGCTTTCTTGTCTGGCTCGCTCGCATATCTGGATCGCTCGCTTGCTCTCATATCTGGCTCGCTCGCTTGCTTAATTGTCTGGCTCGCTCTCTTATCTGCCTCGCTCTCTCTCACATCTGGCTTGCTCGCTTGCTCTCATATCTGGCTCGCTCGCTTGCTCTCTTGTCTGGTTCGCTCTCTTATCTGGCTCCCTCGCATATCTGGCTCACTCGCTCTCAAATCTGGCTCGCTCGCTTGCTCTCATATCTGGCTAGTTCGCTTGCTCTCTTGTCTTGCTCGCTCTCTTATCTGGCTCGCTTGCTCTCATATCTGGCTCGCTCGCTTGCTCTCATATCTGGCTCGCTCGCTTGCTCTCTTGTCTGGCTCGCTCTCTTATCTGGCTTGCTCGCTAGCATATCTGGCTCGCTCGCTTGCTCTCTTGTCTGGCTTGCTCTCTTATCTGGCTCGCTCGCTCTCATATCTGGCTCGCTCGCTTGCTCTCATGTCTGGCTCGCTCGCTCTCATATCTGGCTTGCTCGCTTTCTCTCATGTCTGGCTTGCTCGCTCTCATATCTGGCTTTCTCGCTTGCTCTCATATCTGGCTAGTTCGCTTGCTCTCTTGTCTTGCTCACTCTCTTATCTGGCTCGCTTGCTCTCATATCTGGCTGGCTCGCTTGCTCTCATATCTGGCTCGCTCTCTTGCTCTCTTGTCTGGCTCGCTCTCTTATCTGGCTTGCTCGCTAGCATATCTGGCTCGCTCGCTTGTTCTCTTGTCTGGCTCGCTCTCTTATCTGGCCTGTTCGCTCGAAAATCTGGCTCGCTCGCTCGCAAATCTGGCTAGCTCGCTCTCATATCTGGCTCGCTCGCTCACATATCTGGCTCGCTCGCTTGCTCTCATGTCTGGTTTTGCTCGCTGTCATATCTGTCTCGCTTGCTTGCTCTTTTGTCTTGTTCGCTCTCTTATCTGGCTCGCTCTCATATCTGTCTTGCTCGCTTGCTCTCATATCTGGCTCGCTCGCTTGCTTTCTTGTCTGGCTCGCTCGCATATCTGGCTCGCTCGCTCTCACATCTGGCTGGATCGCTTGCTCTCATATCTGGCTCGCTCGCTCTCGTATCTGGCTCGCTCGCTTGCTCTCTTGTCTTGCTCGCTCTCTTATCTGGCTCGCTCGCTCTCATATCTGGCTGGCTCGCTTGCTCTCATATCTGGCTCGCTCGCTTGCTCGCTTGTCTGGCTCGCTCTCTTATCTGGCTTGCTCGCTAGATTATCTGGCTCGCACGCTTGCTCTCTTGTCTGGCTTGCTCTCTTATCTGGCTTGCTCGCTCTCATATCTGGCATTCTCGCTTGCACTCTTGTCTGGCTCGCTCTCTTATCTGGCTCGCTCGCATATCTGGCTAGCTCGCTTGCTCTCTTGTCTTGCTCGCTCTCTTATCTGGCTCGCTCGCTCTCATATCTGGCTGGCTCGCTTGCTCTCATATCTGGCTCGCTCGCTCTCATGTCTGGCTCGCTCTCATATCTGGATTGCTCGCTTGCTCTCATATCTGGCTCGCTCGCTTGCTCTCTTGTCTGGCTCGCTCTCTTATCTGGCTCGCTCGCTCTCATATCTGGCTGGCTCGCTTGCTTTCATATCTGGCTCGCTCGCTTGCTCTCTTGTCTTGCTCGCTCTCTTATCTGGCTCGCTCGCTCTCATATCTGGCTGGCTCGCTTGCTCTCATATCTGGCTCGCTTACTTGCTCTCTTGTCTGGCTCGCTCTCATATCTGGCTAGCTCGCTTGCTCTCTTGTCTTGCTCGCTCTCTTATCTGGCTCGCTCGCTCTCATATCTGGCTGGCTCGCTTGCTCTCATATCTGGCTCGCTCGCTTGCTCTCATATCTGGCTCGCTCGCTCTCATGTCTGGCTCGCTCTCATATCTGGATTGCTCGCTTGCTCTCATATCTGGCTCGCTCGCTTGCTTAATTGTCTGGCTCGCTCTCTTATCTGCCTCGCTCTCTCTCACATCTGGCTTGCTCGCTTGCTCTCATATCTGGCTCGCTCGCTTGCTCTCTTGTCTGGCTCGCTCTCTTATCTGGCTTGCTCGCTAGAATATCTGGCTCGCACGCTTGCTCTCTTGTCTGGCTTGCTCTCTTATCTGGCTCGCTCGGTCTCATATCTGGCTCGCTCGCTTGCTCTCATGTCTGGCTCGCTCGCTCTCATATCTGGCTTTCTCGCTTGCTCTCTTGTCTGGCTCGCTCTCTTATCTGGCTCGCTCGCATATCTGGCTAGCTCGCTCTCACATCTGGCTGGCTCGCTTGCTCTCATTTCTGGCTGGCTTGCTTGCTCTCATTTCTGGCTCGCTCACTTGCTCTCATATCTGGCTCGCTCGCTTGCTCTCATATCTGGCTCGCTCGCTTGCTTAATTGTCTGGCTCGCTCTCTTATCTGCCTCGCTCTCTCTCACATCTGGCTTGCTCGCTTGCTCTCATATCTAGCTCGCTCGCTGCTCTCTTGTCTGGCTCGCTCTCATATCTGGCTTGCTCGCTTGCTCTCATATCTGGCTCGATCGCTTGCTCTCTTGTCTGGCTCGCTCTCTTATCTGGCTCGCTCGCATATCTGGCTCGCTCGCTCTCGCATCTGGCTGGCTTGCTTGCTCTTATATCTGGCTCGCTCGCTTGCTCTCTTGTCTGGCTCGCTCTCTTATCTGGCTCGCTCGCATATCTGGCTCGCTCGCTCTCACATCGAGCTGGCTCGCTTGCTCTCATATCTGACTCGCTCGCTTGCTCTCTTGTCTGGCTCGCTCTCTTAACTGGCTCGCTCTCATATCTGGCTTGCTAGCTTGCTCTCATATCTGGCTCGCTCGCTTTTTCTCTTGTCTGTCTCGCTCTTTTATGGCTCGCTCACATATCTGGCTCGCTCGCTCTCAAATCTGGCTCGCTCGCTCTCAAATCTGGCTCGCTCGCTTGCTCTCATATCTGGCTTGCTCGCTTGCTCTCATATCCGGCTCGCTCGCTTGCTCTCATATCTGGCTCGCTCGCTTGCTCTCTTGTCTGACTCGCTCTCTTATCTGGCTTGCTCGCATATCTTTCTCGCTCGCTCTCAAATCTGGCTCGCTCGCTTGCTCTCATATCTGGCTAGTTCGCTTGCTCTCTTGTCTCGCTCGCTCTCTTATCTGGCTCGCTCGCTCTCATATCTGGCTGGCTCGCTTACTCTCATATCTGGCTCGCTCGCTTGCTCTCTTGTCTGGCTCGCTCTCTTATCTGGCTTGCTCGCTAGCATATCTGGCTCGCACGCTTGCTCTCTTGTCTGGCTTGCTCTCTTATCTGGCTCGCTCGGTCTCATATCTGGCTCGCTCGCTTGCTCTCATGTCTGGCTTGCTTGCTCTCATATCTGGCTTTCTCGCTCTCTCTCTTATCTGGCTCGCTCGCATATTTGGCTCGCTCTCTTATCTGGCTCGCTCGCATATCTGGCTAGCTCGCTCTCACATCTGGCTGGCTCGCTTGCTCTCATTTCTGGCTGGCTTGCTTGCTCTCATTTCTGGTTCGCTCGCTTGCTCTCATATCTGGCTCGCTCGCTTGCTCTCATATCTGTCTAGCTCGCTTGCTCTCTTGTCTTGCTCGCTCTCTTATCTGGCTCGCTCTCTCTCATATCTGGCTGGCTCGCTTGCTCTCATATCTGGCTCGCTCGCTTGCTCTCATATCTGGCTCGCTCGCTCTCATGTCTGGCTCGCTTTCATATCTGGCTCGCTCGCTTGCTCTCATATCTGGCTCGCTCGCTCTCATGTCTGGCTTGCTCTCATATCTGGATCGCTCGCTTGCTCTCATATCTGGCTCGCTCGCTTGCTTAATTGTCTGGCTCGCTCTCTTATCTGCCTCGCTCTCTCTCACATCTGGCTTGCTCGCTTGCTCTCATATCTGGCTCGCTCGCTTGCTCTCTTGTCTGGCTCGCTCTCTTATCTGGCTTGCTCGCTAGAATATCTGGCTCGCACGCTTGCTCTCTTGTCTGGCCTGCTCTCTTATCTGGCTCGCTCGCTCTCATATCTGGCTCGCTCGCTTGCTCTCATGTCTGGCTCGCTCGCTCTCATATCTGGCTTTCTCGCTTGCTCTCTTGTCTGGCTCGCTCTCTTATCTGGCTCGCTCGCATATCTGGCTAGCTCGCTCTCACATGTGGCTGGCTCGCTTGCTCTCATTTCTGGCTGGCTCGCTTGCTCTCATTTCTGGCTCGCTCGCTTGCTTTCATATCTGGCTCGCTCACTTGCTCTCATATCTGGCTCGCTCGCTTGCTCTCATATCTGGCTCGCTCGCTTGCTCTCTTGTCTGGCTCGCTCTCATATCTGGCTAGCTCGCTTGCTCTCTTGTCTTGCTCGCTCTCTTATCTGGCTCGCTCGCTCTCATATCTGGCTGGCTCGCTTTCTCTCATATCTGGCTCGCTCGCTTGCTCTCATATCTGGCTCGCTCGCTTGCTCTCTTGTCTGGCTCGCTCTCTTATCTGGCTTGCTCGGTACATATCTGGCTCGCTCGCTTGCAAATCTGGCTCGCTCGCTCTCAAATCTGGCTCGCTCGCTTGCTCTCATATCTGGCTTGCTCTCATATCCGGCTCGCTCGCTTTCTCTCATATCTGGCTCGCTCGCTTGCTCTCTTGTCTGGCTCGCTCTCTTATCTGGCTCGCTCGCATATCTTTCTCGCTCGCTCTCAAATCTGGCTCGCTCGCTTGCTCTCATATCTGGCTAGTTCGCTTGCTCTCTTGTCTTGCTCGCTCTCTTATCTGGCTTGCTCGCTCTCATATCTGGCTGGCTCGCTTGCTCTCATATCTTGCTCGCTCGCTTGCTCTCTTGTTTTGCTCGCTCTCTTATCTGGCTTGCTCGCTCTCATATCTGGCTGGCTTGCTCGCTCTCATATCTGGCTCGCTCGCTTGCTCTCATGTCTGGCTCGCTCGCTCTCATATCTGGCTCGCTCGCTTGCTCTCATGTCTGGCTCGCTCGCTCTCATATCTGGCTTTCTCGCTTGCTCTCTTGTCTGGTTCGCTCTCTTATCTGGCTCGCTCTCATATCTGGCTTTCTCGCTTGCTCTCATATCTGGTTCGCTCGCTTGCTTTCTTGTCTGGCTCGCTCGCATATCTGGCTCGCTCGCTCTCACATCTGGCTGGCTCGCTTGCTCTCATATCTGGCTCGCTCGCTCTCATATCTGGCTCGCTCGCTTGCTCTCTTGTCTTGCTCGCTCTCTTATCTGGCTCGCTCGCTCTCATATCTGGCTGGCTCGCTTGCTCTCATATCTGGCTCGCTCGCTTGCTCTCTTGTCTGGCTCGCTCTCTGATCTGGCTTGCTCGCTAGAATATCTGGCTCGCTCGCTTGCTCTCATGTCTGGCTCGCTCGCTCTCATATCTGGCTTTCTCGCTTGCTCTCTTGTCTGACTCGCTCTCTTATCTGGCTCGCTCGCATATCTGGCTAGCTCGCTTGCTCTCTTGTCTTGCTCGCTCTCTTATCTGGCTCGCTCGCTCTCATATCTGGCTGGCTCGCTTGCTCTCATATCTGGCTCGCTCGCTCTCATGTCTGGCTCGCTCTCATATCTGGATTGCTCGCTTGCTCTCATATCTGGCTCGCTCGCTTGCTCTCTTGTCTGGCTCGCTCTCTTATCTGGCTCGCTCGCTCTCATATCTGGCTGGCTCGCTTGCTCTCATATCTGGCTCGCTCGCTTGCTCTCTTGTCTTGCTCGCTCTCTTATCTGGCTCGCTCGCTCTCATATCTGGCTGGCTCGCTTGCTCTCATATCTGGCTCGCTTACTTGCTCTCTTGTCTGGCTCGCTCTCATATCTGGCTAGCTCGCTTGCTCTCTTGTCTTGCTCGCTCTCTTATCTGGCTCGCTCGCTCTCATATCTGGCTGGCTCGCTTGCTCTCATATCTGGCTCGCTCGCTTGCTCTCATATCTGGCTCGCTCGCTCTCATGTCTGGCTCGCTCTCATATCTGGATTGCTCGCTTGCTCTCATATCTGGCTCGCTCGCTTGCTTAATTGTCTGGCTCGCTCTCTTATCTGCCTCGCTCTCTCTCACATCTGGCTTGCTCGCTTGCTCTCATATCTGGCTCGCTCGCTTGCTCTCTTGTCTGGCTCGCTCTCTTATCTGGCTTGCTCGCTAGAATATCTGGCTCGCACGCTTGCTCTCTTGTCTGGCTTGCTCTCTTATCTGGCTCGCTCGGTCTCATATCTGGCTCGCTCGCTTGCTCTCATGTCTGGCTCGCTCGCTCTCATATCTGGCTTTCTCGCTTGCTCTCTTGTCTGGCTCGCTCTCTTATCTGGCTCGCTCGCATATCTGGCTAGCTCGCTCTCACATCTGGCTGGCTCGCTTGCTCTCATTTCTGGCTGGCTTGCTTGCTCTCATTTCTGGCTCGCTCACTTGCTCTCATATCTGGCTCGCTCGCTTGCTCTCATATCTGGCTCGCTCGCTTGCTTAATTGTCTGGCTCGCTCTCTTATCTGCCTCGCTCTCTCTCACATCTGGCTTGCTCGCTTGCTCTCATATCTAGCTCGCTCGCTGCTCTCTTTTCTGGCTCGCTCTCATATCTGGCTTGCTCGCTTGCTCTCATATCTGGCTCGATCGCTTGCTCTCTTGTCTGGCTCGCTCTCTTATCTGGCTCGCTCGCATATTTGGCTCGCTCGCTCTCACATCTGGCTGGCTTGCTTGCTCTTATATCTGGCTCGCTCGCTTGCTCTCATATCTGGCTCGCTCGCTTGCTCTCTTGTCTGGCTCGCTCTCTTATCTGGCTCGCTCGCATATCTGGCTCGCTCGCTCTCACATCGAGCTGGCTCGCTTGCTCTCATATCTGACTCGCTCGCTTGCTCTCTTGTCTGGCTCGCTCTCTTAACTGGCTCGCTCTCATATCTGGCTTGCTAGCTTGCTCTCATATCTGGCTCGCTCGCTTTTTCTCTTGTCTGCCTCGCTCTCTTTTATGGCTCGCTCACATATCTGGCTCGCTCGCTCTCAAATCTGGCTCGCTCGCTCTCAAATCTGGCTCGCTCGCTTGCTCTCATATCTGGCTTGCTCGCTTGCTCTCATATCCGGCTCGCTCACTTGCTCTCATATCTGGCTCGCTCGCTTGCTCTCTTGTCTTACTCGCTCTCTTATCTGGCTTGCTCGCATATCTTTCTCGCTCGCTCTCAAATCTTGCTCGCTCGCTTGCTCTCATATCTGGCTAGTTCGCTTGCTCTCTTGTCTTGCTCGCTCTCTTATCTGGCTCGCTCGCTCTCATATCTGGCTGGCTCGCTTACTCTCATATCTGGCTCGCTCGCTTGCTCTCTTGTCTGGCTCGCTCTCTTATCTGGCTTGCTCGCTAGCATATCTGGCTCGCACGCTTGCTCTCTTGTCTGGCTTGCTCTCTTATCTGGCTCGCTCGGTCTCATATCTGGCTCGCTCGCTTGCTCTCATGTCTGGCTCGCTTGCTCTCATATCTGGCTTTCTCGCTCTCTCTCTTATCTGGCTCGCTCGCATATTTGGCTCGCTCTCTTATCTGGCTCGCTCGCATATCTGGCTAGCTCGCTCTCACATCTGGCTGGCTCGCTTGCTCTCATTTCTGGCTGGCTTGCTTGCTCTCATTTCTGGTTCGCTCGCTTGCTCTCATATCTGGCTCGCTCGCTTGCTCTCATATCTGTCTAGCTCGCTTGCTCTCTTGTCTTGCTCGCTCTCTTATCTGGCTCGCTCTCTCTCATATCTGGCTGGCTCGCTTGCTCTCATATCTGGCTCGCTCGCTTGCTCTCATATCTGGCTCGCTCGCTCTCATGTCTGGCTCGCTTTCATATCTGGCTCGCTCGCTTGCTCTCATATCTGGCTCGCTCGCTCTCATGTCTGGCTTGCTCTTATATCTGGATCGCTCGCTTGCTCTCATATCTGGCTCGCTCGCTTGCTTAATTGTCTGGCTCGCTCTCTTATCTGCCTCGCTCTCTCTCACATCTGGCTTGCTCGCTTGCTCTCATATCTGGCTCGCTCGCTTGCTCTCTTGTCTGGCTCGCTCTCTTATCTGGCTTGCTCGCTAGAATATCTGGCTCGCATGCTTGCTCTCTTGTCTGGCCTGCTCTCTTATCTGGCTCGCTCGCTCTCATATCTGGCTCGCTCGCTTGCTCTCATGTCTGGCTCGCTCGCTCTCATATCTGGCTTTCTCGCTTGCTCTCTTGTCTGGCTCGCTCTCTTATCTGGCTCGCTCGCATATCTGGCTAGCTCGCTCTCACATGTGGCTGGCTCGCTTGCTCTCATTTCTGGCTGGCTCGCTTGCTCTCATTTCTGGCTCGATCGCTTGCTTTCATATCTGGCTCGCTCACTTGCTCTCATATCTGGCTCGTTCGCTTGCTCTCATATCTGGCTCGCTCGCTTGCTCTCTTGTCTGGCTCGCTCTCATATCTGGCTAGCTCGCTTGCTCTCTTGTCTTGCTCGCTCTCTTATCTGGCTCGCTCGCTCTCATATCTGGCTGGCTCGCTTGCTCTCATATCTGGCTCGCTCGCTTGCTCTCATATCTGGCTCGCTCGCTTGCTCTCTTGTCTGGCTCGCTCTCTTATCTGGCTTGCTCGGTACATATCTGGCTCGCTCGCTTGCAAATCTGGCTCGCTCGCTCTCAAATCTGGCTCGCTCGCTTGCTCTCATATCTGGCTTGCTCGCTTGCTCTCATATCCGGCTCGCTCGCTTTCTCTCATATCTGGCTCGCTCGCTTGCTCTCTTATCTGGCTCGCTCTCTTATCTGGCTCGCTCGCATATCTTTCTCGCTCGCTCTCAAATCTGGCACGCTCGCTTGCTCTCATATCTGGCTAGTTCGCTTGCTCTCTTGTCTTGCTCGCTCTCTTATCTGGCTTGCTCGCTCTCATATCTGGCTGGCTCGCTCGCTCTCATATCTGGCTCGCTCGCTTGCTCTCATGTCTGGCTCGCTCGCTCTCATATCTGGCTCGCTCGCTTGCTCTCATGTCTGGCTCGCTCGCTCTCATATCTGGCTTTCTCGCTTGCTCTCTTGTCTGGTTCGCTCTCTTATCTGGCTCGCTCTCATATCTGGCTTTCTCGCTTGCTCTCATATCTGGTTCGCTCGCTTGCTTTCTTGTCTGGCTCGCTCGCATATCTGGCTCGCTCGCTCTCACATCTGGCTGGCTCGCTTGCTCTCATATCTGGCTCGCTCGCTCTCATATCTGGCTCGCTCGCTTGCTCTCTTGTCTTGCTCGCTCTCTTATCTGGCTCGCTCGCTCTCATATCTGGCTGGCTCGCTTGCTCTCATATCTGGTTCGCTCACTTGCTCTCTTGTCTGGCTCGCTCTCTGATCTGGCTTGCTCGCTAGAATATCTGGCTCGCTCGCTTGCTCTCATGTCTGGCTCGCTCGCTCTCATATCTGGCTTTCTCGCTTGCTCTCTTGTCTGACTCGCTCTCTTATATGGCTCACTCGAATATCTGGCTAGCTCGCTCTCACATCTGGCTGGCTCGCTTGCTCTCATTTCTGGCTGGCTCGCTTGCTCTCATTTCTGGCTCGCTCGCTTGCTCTCATATCTGGCTCGCTCGCTTGCTCTCATATCTGGCTCGCTCGCTTGCTCTCTTGTCTGGCTCGCTCTCATATCTGGCTAGCTCGCTTTCTCTCTTGTCTGTCTCACTCTCTTTTATGGCTCGCTCACATATCTGGCTCGCTCGCTCTCAAATCTGGCTCGGTCGCTCTCAAATCTGGCTCGCTCGCTTGCTCTCATATCTGGCTTGCTCGCTTGCTCTCTTATCTGGCTCGCTCTCTAATCTGGCTCGCTCGCATGCTCTCATATCTGGCTAGTTCGCTTGCTCTCTTGTCTTGCTCGCTCTCTTATCTGGCTCGCTCGCTCTCAAATCTGGCTCGCTCGCTTGCTCTCATATCTGGCTTGCTCGCTTGCTCTCATATCCGGCTAGTTCGCTTGCTCTCTTGTCTTGCTCGCTCTCTTATCTGGCTCGCTCGCTCTCATATCTGGCTGGCTCGCTTGCTCTCATATCTGACTTTCTCGCTTGCTCTCTTGTCTGGTTCGCTCGCTTGCTCTCTAGTCTGGCTCGCTCTCTTATCTGGCTTGCTCGCTAGCATATCTGGCTCGCTCGCTTGCTCTCTTGTCTGGCTTGCTCTCTTATCTGTCTCGCTCTCACATCTGGCTTGCTCGCTTGCTCTCATATCTGGCTCGCTCGCTTGCTCTCTTGTCTGGCTCGCTCTCTTATCTGGCTTGCTCGCTAGCATATCTGGCTCACTCGCTTGCTCTCTTGTCTGGCTTGCTCTCTTATCTGGCTCGCTCGCTCTCATATCTGGCTCGCTCGCTTGCTCTCATGTCTGGCTTGCTCTCTTATCTGGCTCGCTCTCATATCTGGATTGCTCGCTTGCTCTCATATCTGGCTCGCTCGCTTGCTCTCTTGTCTGGCTCGCTCTCTTATCTGGCTTGCTCGCTAGCATATCCGGCTCGCTCGCTTGCTCTCTTGTCTGACTTGCTCTCTTATCTGTCTCGCTCTCACATCTGGCTTGCTCGCTTGCTCTCATATCTGGCTCGCTCGCTTGCTCACTTGTCTGGCTTGCTCTCTTATCTGGCTCGCTGGCTCTCTTATGTGGCTCGCTCGCTTGCTCTCATGTCTGGCTAGCTCACTCTCATATCTGGCTTTCTCGCTTGCTCTCTTGTCTGGTTCGCTCTCTTATCTGGCTCACTCTCATATCTGGCTTGCTCGCTTGCTCTCATATCTGGCTTGCTCGCTTGCTCTCCTGTCTGGCTCGCTCGCATATCTGGCTCGCTCGCTCTCACATCTGGCTGGCTTGCTTGCTCTAATATATGGCTCGCTCGCTTGCTCTCATATCTGGCTCGCTCGCTCTCACATCTGGTTCGCTCTCTTATCTGGCTCGCTCGCATATCTGGCTCGCTCGCTCTCACATCTAGCTGGCTCGCTTGCTCTCATATCTGGCTCGCTCGCTTGCTCTCTTGTCTGGCTCGCTCTCTTATCTGGCTAGCTCTCATATCTGGCTGGCTCACTTGCTCTCATTTCTGGCTCGCTCGCTTGCTCTCATATCTGGCTCGCTCGCTTGCTCTCATATCTGGCTCTCTCGCTTGCTCTCTTGTCTGGCTCGCTCGCATATCTGGCTCGCTCGCTTGCTCTCTTGTCTTGCTCGCTCTCTTATCTGGCTCGCTCGCTCTCATATCTGGCTGGCTCGCTTGCTCTCATATCTGGCTCGCTCGCTTGCTCTCATATCTGGCTCGCTCGCTCTCATGTCTGGCTCGCTCTCATATCTGGCTCGCTCGCTTGCTCTCTTGTCTGGCTCGCTCTCTTATCTGGCTAGCTCTCATATCTGGCTGGCTCACTTGCTCTCATTTCTGTCTTGCTCGCTTGCTCTCATATCTGGCTCGCTCGCTTGCTCTCATATCTGGCTCTCTCGCTTGCTCTCTTGTCTGGCTCGCTCGCATATCTGGCTCGCTCGCTTGCTCTCTTGTCTTGCTCGCTCTCTTATCTGGCTCGCTCGCTCTCATATCTGGCTGGCTCGCTTGCTCTCATATCTGGCTCGCTCGCTTGCTCTCATATCTGGCTCTCTCGCTCTCATGTCTGGCTTGCTCTCATATCTGGATCGCTCGCTTGCTCTAATATCTGGCTCTCTCGCTTGCTTAATTGTCTGGCTCGCTCTCTTATCTGCCTCGCTCTCTCTCACATCTGGCTTGCTCGCTTGCTCTCATATCTGGCTCGCTCGCTTGCTCTCTTGTCTGGCTCGCTCTCTTATCTGGCTTGCTCGCATATCTGGCTCGCTCGCTCTCACATCTGACTGGCTTGCTTGCTCTCATACCTGGCTCGCTCGCTTGCTCTCATATCTGGCTCTATCGCTTGCTCTCTTGTCTGGCTCGCTCGCATATCTGGCTCGCTCGCTTGCTCTCTTGTCTTGCTCGCTCTCTTATCTGGCTCGCTCGCTCTCATATCTGGCTGGCTCGCTTGCTCTCATATCTGGATCGCTCGCTTGCTCTCATATCTGGCTCGCTCGCTCTCATGTCTGGCTCGCTCTCATATCTGGCTCGCTCGCTTGCTCTCTTGTCAGGCTCGCTCTCTTATCTGGCTAGCTCTCATATCTGGCTGGCTCACTTGCTCTCATTTCTGTCTTGCTCGCTTGCTCTCATATCTGGCTCGCTCGCTTGCTCTCATATCTGGCTCTCTCGCTTGCTCTCTTGTCTGGCTCGCTCGCATATCTGGCTCGCTCGCTTGCTCTCTTGTCTTGCTCGCTCTCTTATCTGGCTCGCTCGCTCTTATATCTGGCTGGCTCGCTTGCTCTCATATCTTGCTCGCTCGCTTGCTCTCATATCTGGCTCTCTCGCTCTCATGTCTGGCTTGCTCTCATATCTGGATCGCTCGCTTGCTCTAATATCTGGCTCTCTCGCTTGCTTAATTGTCTGGCTCGCTCTCTTATCTGCCTCGCTCTCTCTCACATCTGGCTTGCTCGCTTGCTCTCATATCTGGCTCGCTCGCTTGCTCTCTTGTCTGGCTCGCTCTCTTATCTGGCTTGCTCGCATATCTGGCTCGCTCGCTCTCACATCTGACTGGCTTGCTTGCTCTCATACCTGGCTCGCTCGCTTGCTCTCATATCTGGCTCGCTCGCTCTCATGTCTGGCTCGCTCTCATATCTGGATCGCTCGCTTGCTCTCATATCTGGCTCGCTTGCTTAATTGTCTGGCTCGCTCTCTTATCTGCCTCGCTCTCTCTCACATCTGGCTTGCTCGCTTGCTCTCATATCTGGCTCGCTCGCTTGCTCTCTTGTCTGGGTCGCTCTCTTATCTGGCTTGCGCTTATATCTGGCTTGCTAGCTTGCTCTCATATCTGACTCGCTCGCTTGCTCTCTTGTCTGTCTCGCTCTATTTTATGGCTCGCTCACATATCTGGCTCGCTCGCTCTCAAATCTGGCTCACTCGCTTGCTCTCATATCTGGCTTGCTCGCTTGCTCTCATATCTGGCTCGCTCGCTTGCTCTCATATCTGGCTCGCTCGCTTGCTCTCTTGTCTGGCTCGCTCTCTTATCTGGCTCGCTCGCATATCTGGCTCGCTCGCTCTCAAATCTGGCTCGCTCGCTTGCTCTCATATCTGGCTAGTTCGCTTGCTCTCTTATCTTGCTCGCTCTCTTATCTGGCTCGCTCGCTCTCATATCTGGCTGGCTCGCTTGCTCTCATATCTTGCTCGCTCGCTTGCTCTCTTGTCTGGCTCGCTCTCTTATCTGGCTTGCTCGCTAGCATATCTGGCTCGCTCGCTTGCTATCTTGTCTGGCTTGCTCTCTTATCTGGCTCGCTCGCTCTCATATCTGGCTCGCTCGCTTGCTCTCATGTCTGGCTCGCTCGCTCTCATATCTGGCTCGCTCGCTTGCTCTCATGTCTGGCTTTCTCGCTTGCTCTCTTGTCTGGTTCGCTCTCTTATCTGGCTCGCTCTCATATCTGGCTTTCTCGCTTGCTCTCATATCTGGCTCGCTCGCTTGCTTTCTTGTCTGGCTCGCTCGCATATCTGGCTCGCTCGCTCTCACATCTGGCTGGCTCGCTTGCTCTCATATCTGGCTCGCTCGCTCTCATATCTGGCTCGCTCGCTTGCTCTCTCTTCTTGCTCGCTCTCTTATCTGGCTCGCTCGCTCTCATATCTGGCTGGCTCGCTTGCTCTCATATCTGGCTCGCTCGCTTGCTCTTGTCTGGCTCGCTCTCTTATCTGGCTTGCTCGCTAGAATATCTGGCCCGCTCGCTTGCTCTCTTGTCTGGCTTGCTCTCTTATCTGGCTCGCTCGCTCTCATATCTGGCTCGCTCGCTTGCTCTCATGTCTGGCTCGCTCGCTCTCATATCTGGCTTTCTCGCTTGCTCTCTTGTCTGGCTCGCTCTCTTATCTGGCTCGCTCGCATATCTGGCTAGCTCGCTCTCACATCTGGCTGGCTCGCTTGCTCTCATTTCTGGCTGGCTCGCTTGCTCTCATTTCTGGCTCGCTCGCTTGCTCTCATATCTGGCTCGCTCGCTTGCTTTCATATCTGGCTCGCTCGCTTGCTCTCTTGTCTGGCTCGCTCTCATATCTGGCTAGCTCGCTTTCTCTCTTGTCTTGCTCGCTCTCTTATCTGGCTCGCTCGCTCTCTTATCTGGCTGGCTCGCTTGCTCTCATATCTGGCTGGCTCGCTTGCTTTCATATCTGGCTGGCTCGCTCTCATGTCTGGCTCGCTCTCATATCTGGATCGCTCGCTTGCTCTCATATCTGACTCGCTCGCTTGCTTAATTGTCTGGCTCGCTCTCTTATCTGCCTCGCTCTCTCTCAAATCTGGCTTGCTCGCTTGCTCTCATATCTGGCTCGCTTGCTCTCTTGTTTGGCTCGCTCTCTTATCTGGCTCGCTCGCATATCTGGCTCGCTCGCTCTCACATCTGGCTGGCTTGCTTGCTCTCATATCTGGCTAGCTCGCTTGCTCTCATATCTGGCTCGCTCGCATGCTCTCTTGTCTGGCTCGCTCTCTTATCTGGCTCGCTCGCATATCTGGCTCGCTCGCTCTCACATCGTGCTGGCTCGCTTGCTCTCATATCTGGCATGCTCGCTTGCTCTCTTGTCTGGCTCGCTCTCTTATCTGGCTCGCTCTCATATCTGGCTTGCTAGCTTGCTCTCATATCTGGCTTGCTCGCTTTCTCTCTTGTCTGTCTCGCTCTATTTTATGGCTCGCTCACATATCTGGCTCGCTCGCTCTCAAATCTGGCTCGCTCGCTTGCTCTCATATATGGCTTGCTCGCTTGCTCTCATATCCGGCTCGCTCGCTTGCTCTCATATCTGGCTCGCTCGCTTGCTCTCTTGTCTGGCTCGCTCTCTTATCTGGCTCGCTCGCATATCTTTCTCGCTCGCTCTCAAATCTGGCTCGCTCGCTTGCTCTCATATCTGGCTAGTTCGCTTGCTCTCATATCTGGCTCGCTCGCTTGCTCTCTTGTCTGGCTCGCTCTCTTATCTGGCTTGCTCGCTAGCATATCTGGCTCGCACGCTTGCTCTCTTGTCTGGCTTGCTCTCTTATCTGGCTCGCTCAGTCTCATATCTGGCTCGCTCGCTTGCTCTCATGTCTGGCTCGCTTGCTCTCATATCTGGCTTTCTCGCTTGCTCTCTTGTCTGGCTCGCTCTCTTATCTGGCTCGCTCTCTTATCTGGCTCGCTCGCATATCTGGCTCGCTCGCTCTCACATCTGGCTGGCTCACTTGCTCTCATTTCTGGCTGGCTCGCTTGCTCTCATTTCTGGCTCGCTCGCTTGCTCTCATATCTGGCTCGCTCGCTTGCTCTCTTGTCTGGCTCGCTCTCATATCTGGCTAGCTCGCTTGCTCTCTTGTCTTGCTCACTCTTATCTGGCTCGCTCGCTCTCATATCTGGCTGGCTCGCTTGCTCTCATATCTGGGTCGCTCGCTTACTCGCATATCTGGCTCGCTCGTTCTCATGTCTGGCTCGCTCTCATATCTGGATCACTCGCTTGCTCTCATATCTGGCTCGCTCGCTTGCTTAATTGTCTGGCTCGCTCTATTATCTGCCTCGCTCTCTCTCACATCTGGCTTGCTCGCTTGCTCTCATATCTGGCCTGGCTCGCTCGCTGCTCTCTTGTCTGGTTCGCTCTCTTATCTGGCTCGCTCGCATATCTTGCTCGCTCGCTTGCTCTCTTGTCTGACTTGCTCTCTTATCTGTCTCGCTCTCACATCTGGCTCGCTCGCTTGCTCTCATATCTAGCTCGCTCGCTCGCTCTCTTATCTGGCTTGCTCGCTAGCATATCTGGCTCGCACGCTTGCTCTCTTGTCTGGCTTGCTCTCTTATCTGGCTCGCTCGCTCTCATATCTGGCTCGCTCGCTTGCTCTCATGTCTGGCTCGCTCGCTCTCATATCTGACTTTCTCGCTTGCTCTCTTGTCTGGTTCGCTCTCTTATGTGGCTCGCTCTCTTATCTGGCTTGCTCGCTTGCTCTCATATCTGGCTCGCTCGCTTGCTCTCTTGTCTGGCTCGCTCTCTTATCTGGCTTGCTCGCTAGCATATCTGGCTCGCTCGCTTGCTCTCTTGTCTGACTTGCTCTCTTATCTGTCTCGCTCTCACATCTGGCTTGCTCTCATATCTGGCTCGCTCGCTTGCTCTCTTGTCTGGCTCGCTCTCTTATCTGGCTTGCTCGCTAGAATATCTGGCTCGCTCTCTTGATCTCATGTCTGGCTCGCTCGCTCTCATATCTGGCTCGCTCGATTGCTCTCATGTCTGGCTCGCTCGCTCTCATATCTGGCTTTCTCGCTTGCTCTCTTGTCTGGTTTGCTCTCTTATCTGGCTCGCTCTCATATCTGGCTCGCTCACTTGCTCTCTTGTCTGGCTCGCTCTCTTATCTGGCTCACTCGCATATCTGGCTCGCACGCTCTCATATCTGGCTTGCTCGCTTGCTCTCATATCTGGATCGCTCGCTTGCTCTCAAATCTGGCTCGCTCGCTTGCTCTCATATCTGGCTAGCTCGCTTGCTCTCTTGTCTTGCTCGCTCTCTTATCTGGCTCGCTCGCTCTCATATCTGGCTGGCTTGCTTGCTCTCATATCTGGCTCGCTCGCTTGCTCTCATATCTGGCTAGTTCGCTTGCTCTCTTGTCTTGCTCGCTCTTTTATCTGGCTCGCTCGCTCTCATATCTGGCTGGCTCGCTTGCTCTCATATCTGGCTTGCTCGCTTGCTCTCTTGTCTGGCTCGCTCTCTTATCTGGCTTGCTCGCTAGCATATCTGGCTCGCTTGCTCTCTTGTCTGGCTTGCTCTCTTATCTGGCTCGCTCGCTCTCATATCTGGCTCGCTCGCTTGCTCTCATGTCTGGCTCGCTCGCTCTCATATCTGGCTCGCTCGCTCTCATGTCTGGCTCGCTCGCTCTCATATCTGGCTTTCTCGCTTGCTCTCTTGTTTGGTTCGCTCTCTTATCTGGCTCGCTCTCATATCTGGCTTGCTCGCTTGCTCTCATATCTGGCTCGCTCGCTTGCTTTCTTGTCTGGCTCGCTCGCATATCTGGCTCGCTCGCTCTCACATCTGGCTGGCTCGCTTGCTCTCATATCTGGCTTGCTCGCTTGCTCTCTTGTCAGGCTCGCTCTCTTATCTGGCTTGCTCGCTAGCATATCTGGCTCGCTCGCTTGCTCTCTTGTCTGACTTGCTCTCTTATCTGTCTCGCTCTCACATCTGGCTTGCTCGCTTGCTCTCATATCTGGCTCGCACGCTTGCTCTCTTGTCTGGCTCGCTCTCTTATCTGGCTTGCTCGCTAGCATATCTGGCTCGCTCGCTTGCTCTCTTGTCTGGCTTGCTCTCTTATCTGACTCGCTTGCTCTCATATCTGGCTCGCTCGCTTAATCTCATGTCTGGCTCACTCGCTCTCATATCTGGCTCGCTCGATTGCTCTCATGTCTGGCTCGCTCGCTCTCATAACTGGCTTTCTCGCTTGCTCTCTTGTCTGGTTTGCTCTCTTATCTGGCTCGCTCTCATATCTGGCTTGCTCGCTTGCTCTCATATCTGGCTCGCTCACTTGCTCTCTTGTCTGGCTCGCTCTCTTATCTGGCTCGCTCACTCTCATATCTGGCTGGCTCGCTTGCTCTCATATCTGGCTTGCTCGCTTGCTCTCTTGTCTGGCTCGCTCTCTTATCTGGCTTGCTCGCTAGCATATCTGGCTCGCTCGCTTGCTCTCTTGTCTGGCTTGCTCTCTTATCTGGCTCGTTCGCTCTCATATCTGGCTCGCTCGCTTGCTTTCATATCTGGCTAGTTCGCTTGCTCTCTTGTCTTGCTCGCTCTCTTATCTGGCTCGCTCGCTCTCATATCTGGCTGGCTCGCTTGCTCTCATATCTGGCTTGCTCGCTTGCTCTCTTGTCTGGCTCGCTCTCTTATCTGGCTTGCTCGCTAGCATATCTGGCTCGCTCGCTTGCTCTCTTGTCTGGCTTGCTCTCTTTTCTGGCTCGCTCGCTCTCATATCTGGCTCGCTCACTTGCTCTCTTGTCTGGCTCGCTCACTCTCATATCTGACTTTCTCGCTTGCTCTCTTGTCTGGTTCGCTCTCTTATCTGGCTCGCTCTCATATCTGGCTTGCTCGCTTGCTCTCATATCTGGCTCGCTCGTTTGCTCTCTTGTCTGGCTCGCTCTCTTATCTGGCTTGCTCGCTAGCATATCTGGCTCGCTCGCTTGCTCTCTTGTCTGACTTGCTCTCTTATCTGTCTCGCTCTCACATCTGGCTTGCTCGCTTGCTCTCATATCTGGCTCGCTCGCTTGCTCTCTTGTCTGTCTCGCTCTCTTATCTGGCTTGCTCGCTAGCATATCTGGCTCGCTCGCTTGCTCTCTTGTCTGGCTTGCTCTCTTATCTGGCTCGCTTGCTCTCATATCTGGCTCGCTCGCTTGATCTCATGTCTGGCTCGCTCGCTCTCATATCTGGCTCGCTCGATTGCTCTCATATCTGGCTCGCTCGCTCTCATATCTGGCTTTCTCGCTTGCTCTCTTGTCTGGTTTGCTCTCTTATCTGGCTCGCTCTCATATCTGGCTCGCTCACTTGCTCTCTTGTCTGGCTCGCTCTCTTATCTGGCTCACTCGCATATCTGGCTCGCTCGCTCTCATATCTGGCTGGCTCGCTTGTTCTCATATCTGGCTCGCTCTCTTATCTGGCTCACTCGCATATCTGGCTCGCTCGCTCTCATATCTGGCTTGCTCGCTTGCTCTCTTGTCTGGCTTGCTCTCTTATCTGGCTCGCTCGCTCTCATATCTGGCTCGCTCACTTGCTCTCTTGTCTGGCTCGCTCTCTTATCTGGCTCACTCGCATATCTGGCTCGCTCGCTCTCATATCTGGCTTGCTCGCTTGCTCTCATATCTGGATCGCTCGCTTGCTCTCAAATCTGGCTCGCTCGCTTGCTCTCATATCTGGCTAGCTCGCTTGCTCTCTTGTCTTGCTCACTCTCTTATCTGGCTCGCTCGCTCTCATATCTGGCTGGCTTGCTTGCTCTCATATCTGGCTCGCTCGCTTGCTCTCATATCTGGCTAGTTCGCTTGCTCTCTTGTCTTGCTCGCTTGCTCTCATATCTGGCTGGCTCGCTTGCTCTCATATCTGGCTTGCTCGCTTGCTCTCTTGTCTGGCTCGCTCTCTTATCTGGCTTGCTCGCTAGCATATCTGGCTCGCTCGCTTGCTCTCTTGTCTGGCTTGCTCTCTTATCTGGCTCGCTCGCACTCATATCTGGCTCGCTCGCTTGCTCTCTTGTCTGGCTCGCTCTCTTATCTTGCTCGCTCTCATATCTGGCTTGCTAGCTTGCTCTCATATCTGGCTTGCTCGCTTTCTCTCTTGTCTGTCTCGCTCTCTTTTATGGCTCGCTCACATATCTGTCTTGCTCGCTCTCAAATCTGGCTCGCTCGCTCTCAAATCTGGCTCGCTCGCTTGCTCTCATATATGGCTTGCTCGCTTGCTCTCATATCCGGCTCGCTCGCTCACTCTCATATCTGTCTTTCTCGCTTGCTCTCTTGTCTGGCTCGCTCTCTTATCTGGCTCGCTAGCTAGCATATCTGGCTCGCTCGCTTGCTCTCTTGTCTGGCTTGCTCTCTTATCAGGCTCCCTCACTCTCATATTTTGCTCGCTCGCTTGCTCTCATGTCTGGCACGCTCACCCTCATATCTGGCTTGCTCTCATGTTTGGCTTGCTCCCTCTCATATTTGGTTCGCTCGCTTGCTCTCATGTCTGGCTCACTCGCTCTCATATCTGGCTCGCTCGCATATCTTTCTCGCTCGCTCTCAAATCTGGCTCGCTCGCTTGCTCTCATATCTGGCTAGTTCGCTTGCTCTCTTGTCTTGCTCGCTCTCTTATCTGGCTCGCCCGCTCTCATATCTGGCTGGCTCGCTTACTCTCATATCTGGCTCGCTCTCTTGCTCTCATATCTGGCTGGCTCGCTCTCTTATCTGGCTTGCTCGCTAGCATATCTGGCTCGCACGCTTGCTCTCTTGTCTGGCTTGCTCTCTTATCTGGCTCGCTCAGTCTCATATCTGGCTCGCTCGTTTGCTCTCATGTCTGGCTCGCTTGCTCTCATATCTGGCTTTCTCGCTTGCTCTCTTGTCTGGCTCGCTCTCTTATCTGGCTCGCTCTCTTATCTGGCTCGCTCGCATATCTGGCTCGCTCGCTCTCACATCTGGCTGGCTCACTTGCTCTCATTTCTGGCTGGCTCGCTTGCTCTCATTTCTGGCTCGCTCGCTTGCTCTCATATCTGGCTCGCTCGCTTGCTCTCTTGTCTGGCTCGCTCTCATATCTGGCTAGCTCGCTTGCTCTCTTGTCTTGCTCACTCTTATCTGGCTCGCTCGCTCTCATATCTGGCTGGCTCGCTTGCTCTCATATCTGGCTCGCTCGCTTGCTCTCATATCTGGCTCGCTCGCTCTCATGTCTGGCTCGCTCTCATATCTGGATCAATCGCTTGCTCTCATATCTGGCTCGCTCGCTTGCTTAATTGTCTGGCTCGCTCTCTTATCTGCCTCGCTCTCTCTCACATCTGGCTTGCTCGCTTGCTCTCATATCTGGCCTGGCTCGCTCGCTGCTCTCTTGTCTGGCTCGCTCTCTTATCTGGCTCGCTCGCATATCTTGCTCGCTCGCTTGCTCTCTTGTCTGACTTGCTCTCTTATCTGTCTCGCTCTCACATCTGGCTCGCTCGCTTGCTCTCATATCTAGCTCGCTCGCTCGCTCTCTTATCTGGCTTGCTCGCTAGCATATCTGGCTCGCTCGCTTGCTCTCTTGTCTGGCTTGCTCTCTTATCTGGCTCGCTCGTTCTCATATCTGGCTCGCTCGCTTGCTCTCATGTCTGGCTCGCTCGCTCTCATATCTGACTTTCTCGCTTGCTCTCTTGTCTGGTTCGCTCTCTTATGTGGCTCGCTCTCATATCTGGCTTGCTCGCTTGCTCTCATATCTGGCTCGCTCGCTTGCTCTCTTGTCTGGCTCGCTCTCTTATCTGGCTTGCTCGCTAGCATATCTGGCTCACTCGCTTGCTCTCTTGTCTGACTTGCTCTCTTATCTGGCTCGCTTGCTCTCATATCTGGCTCGCTCTCTTGATCTCATGTCTGGCTCTCTCGCTCTCATATCTGGCTCGCTCGCTTGCTCTCATGTCTGGCTCGCTCGCTCTCATATCTGGCTTTCTCGCTTGCTCTCTTGTCTGGTTTGCTCTCTTATCTGGCTCGCTCTCATATTTTGCTCGCTCGCTTGCTCTCATGTCTGGCACGCTCACCCTCATATCTGGCTTGCTCGCTTGCTCTCATGTTTGGCTTGCTCCCTCTCATATTTGGCTCGCTTGCTCTCATGTCTGGCTCACTCGCTCTCATATCTGGCTCGCTCGCATATCTTTCTCGCTCGCTCTCAAATCTGGCTCGCTCGCTTGCTCTCATATCTGGCTCTCTCGCTTGCTCTCTTGTCTGGCTCGCTCGCATATCTGGCTCGCTCGCTTGCTCTCTTGTCTTGCTCGCTCTCTTATCTGGCTCGCTCGCTCTCATATCTGGCTGGCTCGCTTGCTCTCATATCTGGCTCGCTCGCTTGCTCTCATATCTGGCTCTCTCGCTCTCATGTCTGGCTTGCTCTCATATCTGGATCGCTCGCTTGCTCTAATATCTGGCTCTCTCGCTTGCTTAATTGTCTGGCTCGCTCTCTTATCTGCCTCGCTCTCTCTCACATCTGGCTTGCTCGCTTGCTCTCATATCTGGCTCGCTCGCTTGCTCTCTTGTCTGGCTCGCTCTCTTATCTGGCTTGCTCGCATATCTGGCTCGCTCGCTCTCACATCTGACTGGCTTGCTTGCTCTCATACCTGGCTCGCTCGCTTGCTCTCATATCTGGCTCGCTCGCTCTCATGTCTGGCTCGCTCTCATATCTGGATCGCTCGCTTGCTCTCATATCTGGCTCGCTTGCTTAATTGTCTGGCTCGCTCTCTTATCTGCCTCGCTCTCTCTCACATCTGGCTTGCTCGCTTGCTCTCATATCTGGCTCGCTCGCTTGCTCTCTTGTCTGGGTCGCTCTCTTATCTGGCTTGCGCTTATATCTGGCTTGCTAGCTTGCTCTCATATCTGACTCGCTCGCTTGCTCTCTTGTCTGTCTCGCTCTATTTTATGGCTCGCTCACATATCTGGCTCGCTCGCTCTCAAATCTGGCTCGCTCGCTTGCTCTCATATCTGGCTTGCTCGCTTGCTCTCATATCCGGCTCGCTCGCTTGCTCTCATATCTGGCTCGCTCGCTTGCTCTCTTGTCTGGCTCGCTCTCTTATCTGGCTCGCTCGCATATCTGGCTCGCTCGCTCTCAAATCTGGCTCGCTCGCTTGCTCTCATATCTGGCTAGTTCGCTTGCTCTCTTGTCTTGCTCGCTCTCTTATCTGGCTCGCTCGCTCTCATATCTGGCTGGCTCGCTTGCTCTCATATCTTGCTCGCTCGCTTGCTCTCTTGTCTGGCTCGCTCTCTTATCTGGCTTGCTCGCTAGCATATCTGGCTCGCTCGCTTGCTATCTTGTCTGGCTTGCTCTCTTATCTGGCTCGCTCGCTCTCATATCTGGCTCGCTCGCTTGCTCTCATGTCTGGCTTTCTCGCTTGCTCTCTTGTCTGGTTCGCTCTCTTATCTGGCTCGCTCTCATATCTGGCTTTCTCGCTTGCTCTCATATCTGGCTCGCTCGCTTGCTTTCTTGTCTGGCTCGCTTGCATATCTGGCTCGCTCGCTCTCACATCTGGCTGGCTCGCTTGCTCTCATATCTGGCTCGCTCGCTCTCATATCTGGCTCGCTCGCTTGCTCTCTCTTCTTGCTCGCTCTCTTATCTGGCTCGCTCGCTCTCATATCTGGCTGGCTCGCTTGCTCTCATATCTGGCTCGCTCGCTTGCTCTTGTCTGGCTCGCTCTCTTATCTGGCTTGCTCGCTAGAATATCTGGCCCGCACGCTTGCTCTCTTGTCTGGCTTGCTCTCTTATCTGGCTCGCTCGCTCTCATATCTGGCTCGCTCGCTTGCTCTCATGTCTGGCTTGCTCGCTCTCATATCTGGCTTTCTCGCTTGCTCTCTTGTCTGGCTCGCTCTCTTATCTGGCTCGCTCGCATATCTGGCTAGCTCGCTCTCACATCTGGCTGGCTCGCTTGCTCTCATTTCTGGCTGGCTCGCTTGCTCTCATTTCTGGCTCGCTCGCTTGCTCTCATATCTGGCTCGCTCGCTTGCTCTCATATCTGGCTCGCTCGCTTGCTCTCTTGTCTGGCTCGCTCTCATATCTGGCTAGCTCACTTTCTCTCTTGTCTTGCTCGCTCTTTTATCTGGCTCGCTCGCTCTCTTATCTGGCTGGCTCGCTTGCTCTCATATCTGGCTGGCTCGCTTGCTTTCATATCTGGCTGGCTCGCTCTCATGTCTGGCTCGCTCTCATATCTGGATCGCTCGCTTGCTCTCATATCTGACTCGCTCGCTTGCTCTCTTGTCTGGCTCGCTCTCTTATCTGGTTCACTCGCATATCTGGCTCGCTCGCTCTCATATCTGGCTTGCTCGCTTGCTCTCATATCTGGCTCGCTCGCTTGCTCTCAAATCTGGCTCGCTCGCTTGCTCTCATATCTGGCTAGCTCGCTTGCTCTCTTGTCTTGCTCGCTCTCTTATCTGGCTCGCTCGCTCTCATATTTGGCTGGCTCGCTTGCTCTCATATCTGGCTTGCTCGCTTGCTCTCTTGTCTGGCTCGCTCTCTTATCTGGCTTGCTCGCTAGCATATCTGGCTCGCTCGCTTGCTCTCTTGTCTGGCTTGCTCTCTTATCTGACTCGCTTGCTCTCATATCTGGCTCGCTCGCTTGATCTCATGTCTGGCTCACTCGCTCTCATATCTGGCTCGCTCGATTGCTCTCATGTCTGGCTCGCTCGCTCTCATAACTGGCTTTCTCGCTTGCTCTCTTGTCTGGTTTGCTCTCTTATCTGGCTCGCTCTCATATCTGGCTTGCTCGCTTGCTCTCATATCTGGCTCGCTCACTTGCTCTCTTGTCTGGCTCGCTCTCTTATCTGGCTCGCTCACTCTCATATCTGGCTGGCTCGCTTGCTCTCATATCTGGCTTGCTCGCTTGCTCTCTTGTCTGGCTCGCTCTCTTATCTGGCTTGCTCGCTAGCATATCTGGCTCGCTCGCTTGCTCTCTTGTCTGGCTTGCTCTCTTATCTGGCTCGCTCGCTCTCATATCTGGCTCGCTCGCTTGCTCTCATGTCTGGCTCGCTTGCTCTCATATCTGTCTTTCTCGCTTGCTCTCTTGTCTGGCTCGCTCTCTTATCTGGCTCGCTCGCATATCTGGCTAGCTCGCTTGCTCTCAAATCTGGCTCGCTCGCTTGCTCTCATATCTGGCTAGCTCGCTTGCTCTCTTGTCTGGCTCGCTCTCATATCTGGCTAGCTCGCTTGCTCTCTTGTCTTGCTCGCTCTCTTATCTGGCTCGCTCGCTCTCATATCTGGCTGGCTCGCTTGCTCTCATATCTGGCTCGCTCACTTGCTCTCATGTCTGGCTTGCTCGCTCTCATATCTGGCTTTCTCGCTTGCTCTCTTGTCTGGCTCGCTCTCTTATCTGGCTCGCTCGCATATCTGGCTAGCTCGCTCTCACATCTGGCTGGCTCGCTTGCTCTCATTTCTGGCTGGCTCGCTTGCTCTCATTTCTGGCTCGCTCGCTTGCTCTCATATCTGGCTCGCTCGCTTGCTCTCATATCTGGCTCGCTCGCTTGCTCTCTTGTCTGGCTCGCTCTCATATCTGGCTAGCTCACTTTCTCTCTTGTCTTGCTCGCTCTTTTATCTGGCTCGCTCGCTCTCTTATCTGGCTGGCTCGCTTGCTCTCATATCTGGCTGGCTCGCTTGCTTTCATATCTGGCTGGCTCGCTCTCATGTCTGGCTCGCTCTCATATCTGGATCGCTCGCTTGCTCTCATATCTGACTCGCTCGCTTGCTCTCTTGTCTGGCTCGCTCTCTTATCTGGTTCACTCGCATATCTGGCTCGCTCTCTCTCATATCTGGCTTGCTCGCTTGCTCTCATATCTGGCTCGCTCGCTTGCTCTCAAATCTGGCTCGCTCGCTTGCTCTCATATCTGGCTAGCTCGCTTGCTCTCTTGTCTTGCTCGCTCTCTTATCTGGCTCGCTCGCTCTCATATTTGGCTGGCTCGCTTGCTCTCATATCTCTTGCTCGCTTGCTCTCTTGTCTGGCTCGCTCTCTTATCTGGCTTGCTCGCTAGCATATCTGGCTCGCTCGCTTGCTCTCTTGTCTGGCTTGCTCTCTTATCTGACTCGCTTGCTCTCATATCTGGCTCGCTCGCTTGATCTCATGTCTGGCTCACTCGCTCTCATATCTGGCTCGCTCGATTGCTCTCATGTCTGGCTCGCTCGCTCTCATAACTGGCTTTCTCGCTTGCTCTCTTGTCTGGTTTGCTCTCTTATCTGGCTCGCTCTCATATCTGGCTTGCTCGCTTGCTCTCATATCTGGCTCGCTCACTTGCTCTCTTGTCTGGCTCGCTCTCTTATCTGGCTCGCTCACTCTCATATCTGGCTGGCTCGCTTGCTCTCATATCTGGCTTGCTCGCTTGCTCTCTTGTCTGGCTCGCTCTCTTATCTGGCTTGCTCGCTAGCATATCTGGCTCGCTCGCTTGCTCTCTTGTCTGGCTTGCTCTCTTATCTGGCTCGCTCGCTCTCATATCTGGCTCGCTCGCTTGCTCTCATGTCTGGCTCGCTTGCTCTCATATCTGTCTTTCTCGCTTGCTCTCTTGTCTGGCTCGCTCTCTTATCTGGCTCGCTCGCATATCTGGCTAGCTCGCTTGCTCTCAAATCTGGCTCGCTCGCTTGCTCTCATATCTGGCTAGCTCGCTTGCTCTCTTGTCTGGCTCGCTCTCATATCTGGCTAGCTCGCTTGCTCTCTTGTCTTGCTCGCTCTCTTATCTGGCTCGCTCGCTCTCATATCTGGCTGGCTCGCTTGCTCTCATATCTGGCTCGCTCACTTGCTCTCATATCTGGCTCGCTCGCTCTCATGTCTGGCTCGCTCTCATATCTGGCTCGCTCGCTTGCTCTCATATCTGGCTCGCTCGCTTGCTTAATTGTCTGGCTCGCTCTCTTATCTGCCTCGCTCTCTCTCACATCTGGCTTGCTCGCTTGCTCTCATATCTGGCTCGCTCGCTGCTCTCTTGTCTGGCTCGCTCTCATATCTGGCTTGCTGGCTTGCTCTCATATTTGGCTCGCTCACTTGCTCTCATATCTGGCTCGCTCGCTCTCATGTCTGGCTCGCTCTCATATCTGGATCGCTCGCTTGCTCTCATATCTGGCTCGCTGGCTTGCTTAATTGTCTGGCTCGCTCTCTTATCTGCCTCGCTCTCTCTCACATCTGGCTTGCTCGCTTGCTCTCATATCTGGCTCGCTCGCTGCTCTCTTGTCTGGCTCGCTCTCATATCTGGCTTGCTCGCTTGCTCTCATATCTGGCTCGCTCGCTTGCTCTCAAATCTGGCTCGCTCGCTTGCTCTCATATCTGGCTAGCTCGCTTGCTCTCTTGTCTGGCTCGCTCTCATATCTGGCTAGCTCGCTTGCTCTCTTGTCTTGCTCGCTCTCTTATCTGGCTCGCTCGCTCTCATATCTGGCTGTCTCGCTTGCTCTCATATCTGGCTCGCTCACTTGCTCTCATATCTGGCTCGCTCGCTCTACTGTCTGGCTCGCTCTCATATCTGGATCGCTCGCTTGCTCTCATATCTGGCTCGCTCGCTTGCTTAATTGTCTGGCTCGCTCTCTTATCTGCCTCGCTCTCTCTCACATCTGGCTTGCTCGCTTGCTCTCATATCTGGCTCGCTCGCTGCTCTCTTGTCTGGCTCGCTCTCATATCTGGCTTGCTCGCTTGCTCTCATATTTGGCTCGCTCGCTTGCTCTCTTGTCTGGCTCGCTCTCTTATCTGGCTCGCTCGCATATCTGGCTCGCTCGCTCTCACATCTGGCTGGCTTGCTTGCTCTCATATCTGGCTCGCTCGCTTGCTCTCATATCTGGCTCGCTCGCTTGCTCTCTTGTCTGGCTCGCTCTCTTATCTGGCTCGCTCGCATATCTGGCTCGCTCGCTCTCAAATCTGGCTCGCTCGCTTGCTCTCATATCTGGCTTGCTCGCTTGCTCTCATATCCGGCTCGCTCGCTTGCTCTCATATCTGGCTCGCTCGCTTGCTCTCTTGTCTGGCTCGCTCTCTTATCTGGCTCGCTCGCATATCTGGCTCGCTCGCTCTCAAATCTGGCTCGCTCACTTGCTCTCATATCTGGCTAGTTCGCTTGCTCTCTTGTCTTGCTCGCTCTCTTATCTGGCTCGCTCGCTCTCATATCTGGCTGGCTCGCTTGCTCTCATATCTTGCTCGCTCGCTTGCTCTCTTGTCTGGCTCGCTCTCTTATCTGGCTTGCTCGCTAGCATATCTGGCTCGCTCGCTTGCTATCTTGTCTGGCTTGCTCTCTTATCTGGCTCGCTCGCTCTCATATCTGGCTCGCTCGCTTGCTCTCATGTCTGGCTCGCTCGCTCTCATATCTGGCTCGCTCGCTTGCTCTCATGTCTGGCTTTCTCGCTTGCTCTCTTGTCTGGTTCGCTCTCTTATCTGGCTCGCTCTCATATCTGGCTTTCTCGCTTGCTCTCATATCTGGCTCGCTCGCTTGCTTTCTTGTCTGGCTCGCTCGCATATCTGGCTCGCTCGCTCTCACATCTGGCTGGCTCGCTTTCTCTCATATCTGGCTCGCTCGCTCTCATATCTGGCTCGCTCGCTTGCTCTCTCTTCTTGCTCGCTCTCTTATCTGGCTCGCTCGCTCTCATATCTGGCTGGCTCGCTTGCTCTCATATCTGGCTCGCTCGCTTGCTCTTGTCTGGCTCGCTCTCTTATCTGGCTTGCTCGCTAGAATATCTGGCCCGCACGCTTGCTCTCTTGTCTGGCTTGCTCTCTTATCTGGCTCGCTCGCTCTCATATCTGGCTCGCTCGCTTGCTCTCATGTCTGGCTCGCTCGCTCTCATATCTGGCTTTCTCGCTTGCTCTCTTGTCTGGCTCGCTCTCTTATCTGGCTCGCTCGCATATCTGGCTAGCTCGCTCTCACATCTGGCTGGCTCGCTTGCTCTCATTTCTGGCTGGCTCGCTTGCTCTCATTTCTGGCTCGCTCGCTTGCTCTCATATCTGGCTCGCTCGCTTGCTCTCATATCTGGCTCGCTCGCTTGCTCTCTTGTCTGGCTCGCTCTCATATCTGGCTAGCTCGCTTTCTCTCTTGTCTTGCTCGCTCTCTTATCTGGCTCGCTCGCTCTCTTATCTGGCTGGCTCGCTTGCTCTCATATCTGGCTGGCTCGCTTGCTTTCATATCTGGCTGGCTCGCTCTCATGTCTGGCTCGCTCTCATATCTGGATCGCTCGCTTGCTCTCATATCTGACTCGCTCTCTTGCTTAATTGTCTGGCTCGCTCTCTTATCTGCCTCGCTCTCTCTCAAATCTGGCTTGCTCGCTTGCTCTCATATCTGGCTCGCTTGCTCTCTTGTTTGGCTCGCTCTCTTATCTGGCTCGCTCGCATATCTGGCTCGCTCGCTCTCACATCTGGCTGGCTTGCTTGCTCTCATATCTGGCTAGCTCGCTTGCTCTCATATCTGGCTCGCTCGCATGCTCTCTTGTCTGGCTCGCTCTCTTATCTGGCTCGCTCGCATATCTGGCTCGCTCGCTCTCACATCGTGCTGGCTCGCTTGCTCTCATATCTGGCATGCTCGCTTGCTCTCTTGTCTGGCTCGCTCTCTTATCTGGCTCGCTCGCATATCTGGCTTGCTAGCTTGCTCTCATATCTGGCTTGCTCGCTTTCTCTCTTGTCTGTCTCGCTCTCTTTTATGGCTCGCTCGCTCTCAAATCTGGCTCGCTCGCTTGCTCTCATATATGGCTTGCTCGCTTGCTCTCATATCCGGCTCGCTCGCTTGCTCTCATATCTGGCTCGCTCGCTTGCTCTCTTGTCTGGCTCGCTCTCTTATCTGGCTCGCTCGCATATCTTTCTCGCTCGCTCTCAAATCTGGCTCGCTCGCTTGCTCTCATATCTGGCTAGTTCGCTTGCTCTCTTGTCTTGCTCGCTCTCTTATCTGGCTCGCCCGCTCTCATATCTGGCTGGCTCGCTTACTCTCATATCTGGCTCGCTCGCTTGCTCTCTTGTCTGGCTCGCTCTCTTATCTGGCTTGCTCGCTAGCATATCTGGCTCGCACGCTTGCTCTCTTGTCTGGCTTGCTCTCTTATCTGGCTCGCTCAGTCTCATATCTGGCTCGCTCGCTTGCTCTCATGTCTGGCTCGCTTGCTCTCATATCTGGCTTTCTCGCTTGCTCTCTTGTCTGGCTCGCTCTCTTATCTGGCTCGCTCTCTTATCTGGCTCGCTCGCATATCTGGCTCGCTCGCTCTCACATCTGGCTGGCTCACTTGCTCTCATTTTTGGCTGGCTCGCTTGCTCTCATTTCTGGCTCGCTCGCTTGCTCTCATATCTGGCTCGCTCGCTTGCTCTCTTGTCTGGCTCGCTCTCATATCTGGCTAGCTCGCTTGCTCTCTTGTCTTGCTCACTCTTATCTGGCTCGCTCGCTCTCATATCTGGCTGGCTCGCTTGCTCTCATATCTGGGTCGCTCGCTTACTCGCATATCTGGCTCGCTCGTTCTCATGTCTGGCTCGCTCTCATATCTGGATCACTCGCTTGCTCTCATATCTGGCTCGCTCGCTTGCTTAATTGTCTGGCTCGCTCTCTTATCTGCCTCGCTCTCTCTCACATCTGGCTTGCTCGCTTGCTCTCATATCTGGCCTGGCTCGCTCGCTGCTCTCTTGTCTGGCTCGCTCTCTTATCTGGCTCGCTCGCATATCTTGCTCGCTCGCTTGCTCTCTTGTCTGACTTGCTCTCTTATCTGTCTCGCTCTCACATCTGTCTCGCTCGCTTGCTCTCATATCTAGCTCGCTCGCTCGCTCTCTTATCTGGCTTGCTCGCTAGCATATCTGGCTCGCACGCTTGCTCTCTTGTCTGGCTTGCTCTCTTATCTGGCTCGCTCGCTCTCATATCTGGCTCGCTCGCTTGCTCTCATGTCTGGCTCGCTCGCTCTCATATCTGACTTTCTCGCTTGCTCTCTTGTCTGGTTCGCTCTCTTATGTGGCTCGCTCTCTTATCTGGCTTGCTCGCTTGCTCTCATATCTGGCTCGCTCGCTTGCTCTCTTGTCTGGCTCGCTCTCTTATCTGGCTTGCTCGCTAGCATATCTGGCTCGCTCGCTTGCTCTCTTGTCTGACTTGCTCTCTTATCTGTCTCGCTCTCACATCTGGCTTGCTCGCTTGCTCTCATATCTGGCTCGCTCGCTTGCTCTCTTGTCTGGCTCGCTCTCTTATCTGGCTTGCTCGCTAGCATATCTGGCTCGCTCTCTTGATCTCATGTCTGGCTCGCTCGCTCTCATATCTGGCTCGCTCGATTGCTCTCATGTCTGGCTCGCTCGCTCTCATATCTGGCTTTCTCGCTTGCTCTCTTGTCTGGTTTGCTCTCTTATCTGGCTCGCTCTCATATCTGGCTCGCTCACTTGCTCTCTTGTCTGGCTCGCTCTCTTATCTGGCTCACTCGCATATCTGGCTCGCTCGCTCTCATATCTGGCTTGCTCGCTTGCTCTCATATCTGGATCGCTCGCTTGCTCTCAAATCTGGCTCGCTCGCTTGCTCTCATATCTGGCTAGCTCGCTTGCTCTCTTGTCTTGCTCGCTCTCTTATCTGGCTCGCTCGCTCTCATATCTGGCTGACTTGCTTGCTCTCATATCTGGCTCGCTCGCTTGATCTCATATCTGGCTAGTTCGCTTGCTCTCTTGTCTTGCTCGCTCTCTTATCTGGCTCGCTCGCTCTCATATCTGGCTGGCTCGCTTGCTCTCATATCTGGCTTGCTCGCTTGCTCTCTTGTCTGGCTCGCTCTCTTATCTGGCTTGCTCGCTAGCATATCTGGCTCGCTTGCTCTCTTGTCTGGCTTGCTCTCTTATCTGGCTCGCTCGCTCTCATATCTGGCTCGCTCGCTTGCTCTCATGTCTGGCTCGCTCGCTCTCATATCTGGCTCGCTCGCTCTCATGTCTGGCTCGCTCGCTCTCATATCTGGCTTTCTCGCTTGCTCTCTTGTTTGGTTCGCTCTCTTATCTGGCTCGCTCTCATATCTGGCTTGCTCGCTTGCTCTCCTATCTGGCTTGCTCGCTTGCTTTCTTGTCTGGCTCGCTCGCATATCTGGCTCGCTCGCTCTCACATCTGGCTGGCTCGCTTGCTCTCATATCTGGCTTGCTCGCTTGCTCTCTTGTCAGGCTCGCTCTCTTATCTGGCTTGCTCGCTAGCATATCTGGCTCGCTCGCTTGCTCTCTTGTCTGACTTGCTCTCTTATCTGTCTCGCTCTCACATATGGCTTGCTCGCTTGCTCTCATATCTAGCTCGCACGCTTGCTCTCTTGTCTGGCTCGCTCTCTTATCTGGCTTGCTCGCTAGCATATCTGGCTCGCTCGCTTGCTCTCTTGTCTGGCTTGCTCTCTTATCTAACTCGCTTGCTCTCATATCTGGCTCGCTCGCTTGATCTCATGTCTGGCTCACTCGCTCTCATATCTGGCTCGCTCGATTGCTCTCATGTCTGGCTCGCTCGCTCTCATAACTGGCTTTCTCGCTTGCTCTCTTGTCTGGTTTGCTCTCTTATCTGGCTCGCTCTCATATCTGGCTGGCTCGCTTGCTCTCATTTCTGGCTCGCTCGCTTGCTCTCATATCTGGCTTGCTCTCTTGTCTGGCTCGCTCTCATATCTGGCTAGCTCGCTTGCTCTCTTGTCTTGCTCACTCTTATCTGGCTCGCTCGCTCTCATATCTGGCTGGCTCGCTTGCTCTCATATCTGGGTCGCTCGCTTACTCGCATATCTGGCTCGCTCGTTCTCATGTCTGGCTCGCTCTCATATCTGGATCACTCGCTTGCTCTCATATCTGGCTCGCTCGCTTGCTTAATTGTCTGGCTCGCTCTCTTATCTGCCTCGCTCTCTCTCACATCTGGCTTGCTCGCTTGCTCTCATATCTGGCCTGGCTCGCTCGCTGCTCTCTTGTCTGGCTCGCTCTCTTATCTGGCTCGCTCGCATATCTTGCTCGCTCGCTTGCTCTCTTGTCTGACTTGCTCTCTTATCTGTCTCGCTCTCACATCTGGCTCGCTCGCTTGCTCTCATATCTAGCTCGCTCGCTCGCTCTCTTATCTGGCTTGCTCGCTAGCATATCTGGCTCGCACGCTTGCTCTCTTGTCTGGCTTGCTCTCTTATCTGGCTCGCTCGCTCTCATATCTGGCTCGCTCGCTTGCTCTCATGTCTGGCTCGCTCGCTCTCATATCTGACTTTCTCGCTTGCTCTCTTGTCTGGTTCGCTCTCTTATGTGGCTCGCTCTCTTATCTGGCTTGCTCGCATGCTCTCATATCTGGCTCGCTCGCTTGCTCTCTTGTCTGGCTCGCTCTCTTATCTGGCTTGCTCGCTAGCATATCTGGCTCGCTCGCTTGCTCTCTTGTCTGACTTGCTCTCTTATCTGTCTCGCTCTCACATCTGGCTTGCTCGCTTGCTCTCATATCTGGCTCGCTCGCTTGCTCTCTTGTCTGGCTCGCTCTCTTATCTGGCTTGCTCGCTAGCATATCTGGCTCGCTCTCTTGATCTCATGTCTGGCTCGCTCGCTCTCATATCTGGCTCGCTCGATTGCTCTCATGTCTGGCTCGCTCGCTCTCATATCTGGCTTTCTCGCTTGCTCTCTTGTCTGGTTTGCTCTCTTATCTGGCTCGCTCTCATATCTGGCTCGCTCACTTGCTCTCTTGTCTGGCTCGCTCTCTTATCTGGCTCACTCGCATATCTGGCTCGCTCGCTCTCATATCTGGCTTGCTCGCTTGCTCTCATATCTGGATCGCTCGCTTGCTCTCAAATCTGGCTCGCTCGCTTGCTCTCATATCTGGCTAGCTCGCTTGCTCTCTTGTCTTGCTCGCTCTCTTATCTGGCTCGCTCGCTCTCATATCTGGCTGGCTTGCTTGCTCTCATATCTGGCTCGCTCGCTTGATCTCATATCTGGCTAGTTCGCTTGCTCTCTTGTCTTGCTCGCTCTCTTATCTGGCTCGCTCGCTCTCATATCTGGCTGGCTCGCTTGCTCTCATATCTGGCTTGCTCGCTTGCTCTCTTGTCTGGCTCGCTCTCTTATCTGGCTTGCTCGCTACCATATCTGGCTCGCTTGCTCTCTTGTCTGGCTTGCTCTCTTATCTGGCTCGCTCGCTCTCATATCTGGCTCGCTCGCTTGCTCTCATGTCTGGCTCGCTCGCTCTCATATCTGGCTCGCTCGCTCTCATGTCTGGCTCGCTCGCTCTCATATCTGGCTTTCTCGCTTGTTCTCTTGTTTGGTTCGCTCTCTTATCTGGCTCGCTCTCATATCTGGCTTGCTCGCTTGCTCTCATATCTGGCTCGCTTGCTTGCTTTCTTGTCTGGCTCGCTCGCATATCTGGCTCGCTCGCTCTCACATCTGGCTGGCTCGCTTGCTCTCATATCTGGCTTGCTCGCTTGCTC
This sequence comes from Hyla sarda, assembly GCF_029499605.1. NCBI lineage: Eukaryota > Metazoa > Chordata > Amphibia > Anura > Hylidae > Hyla > Hyla sarda. The sequence goes on from NW_026608266.1 coordinate 57,884, forward strand.
TCTTGTCAGGCTCGCTCTCTTATCTGGCTTGCTCGCTAGCATATCTGGCTCGCTCGCTTGCTCTCTTGTCTGACTTGCTCTCTTATCTGTCTCGCTCTCACATCTGGCTTGCTCGCTTGCTCTCATATCTGGCTCGCACGCTTGCTCTCTTGTCTGGCTCGCTCTCTTATCTGGCTTGCTCGCTAGCATATCTGGCTCGCTCGCTTGCTCTCTTGTCTGGCTTGCTCTCTTTTTTTCCAAAGTATATTTTTATTCAAGTTTTTATAACAGAAAACAATAAACAGGGGCCACATAAGTGCATCGAAATGGGACACAACTAAGTCTCGAAAGGCTTGAGACATAGAGAACACTAAATGATCCATACATAATACGAGAATAGAGAAAACGTAGTGGAAGGTAACATATAAGCCACTATACAAATGGTCAGCAGGTGTATATTCAAGAATGTTAGGTGGTATCACAGCGAGTGGATAAGTAGGTGTTGTCTATAGTGGTTATATAAGTGAGCAGAGTATGGCATTTAAGTGGCGGCTGCCTTGACATGTTGCGCCAGTCTGGGGTAGAACAATCGGCAGTAGAGCCTCTGTCAATGTTGAACAAAGAGAGGTAAAAGAATAGAGGGGGAGAAAAGGTAGAGCAAAAAGAGGTGAGAAACAGACAGGGATAGATGGGAGAGAGGAAGGAGGAGAAGAGGTCAATGAGCAAGAAGTGTCTTACCTTGCGTCACAGCACATCCTTCGGAAACCCTAGGCACCCGAGCATGGGTATCGGTCATATAGTAGCACTGAGAGCTTTATGTGGTCGGGCCATGGATGGACGTGAATTCATCAGAGGCAATAAAGGCAGTCCACGGCCTCCATATGGAGGTGAATTTGTCAAGTTGGCCACGTGAGTCTGCCACTAGTTCCTCCATTCTATGTAAGCAGGAGGTCTCCTGAAGCCAGGACGAAACAGATGGGGGAGTGGATGACTTCCATAGGCGTGGAATGACCGTTCTAGCGGCTAAAAGTAAAAAATGGAGTAGTCGGGCCGAAGCCTTGGGTATGTCATTTGGGAGGATTGACAAGAGAAGAATCTTGGGCTCCATGGGAAGCGATAGGTTCAATACTCTGCCTATAATGTCCGTCACTCGCGTCCAAAACGAAGCAAGTGCCGGACACTTCAACCAAATATGATACATGGTGCCTCCCGGTTCTCCACACCGCCAACAAATGTCCGAAACATTCGGGTACATGTGGGCGAGGAGCGATGGGACACGATACCATCGCGTCATTACCTTATAGTTAGTTTCGTGTGCTTTAGACGAAGTGGCAGACCGGTGGCACCAAGAGAAGGCTTTCCCCCACTCCTCCTCTGATATGGAACAATTGGTCTCTCGTTCCCATGCAGAGCAGAATGTCATCTGTCCCTTTGTGAGACTATCTAGGAGTTGAGAATATAAGACACTCACAGTTCTGCCGGTAAGGGGTGAAGAGGTACAGAAACGTTCAAAAGGTGTGAGGGTTCGGTGTAGGTCCAGCTTACTTTTGTTTTTCTCGTAGAAATGTTTGAATTGTAAGTATTGAAACCTATGAGAAGCAGTGGGCGGCACATCACCCATAATGATCTCAAGGGGCTTCACGCCCGACGAGTGTAGGAGATCCCTTATTACTGGTGCTGAAGACCTAATCAGGGAAAGGTATGATGTGGAGGTCAAGGCCGGGGGGAACAGCGGATTTCCAAAGAGTGGTGATAGTGGGCTAGAGTTCGGGAACATAGACAGGCGGGAGGAGTATGTCTTATGGGCCCAGATAACTGAGGCCGTTATGGGTGGGAGACTCAAAGAGGTATCACTGGTCCAAGGAATCTTAGGCAGCCATAGCGCTGATCGCATGTCTATACCCGAAGTCCGATGTTCAAGTGCTACCCACTGCTTCTCCTCTCTATGGTGGAACCCATCTAATACCCTCGTGAGGGTTGATGCCATATAGTAAGCAGAGAAGTCTGGAAGTGCCAGGCCTCCCTCGGTCTTTCTCCTAATGAGGACGTTTCTGGCTAGGCGGGGGTGACGGTGCGCCCACACAAATCCAGTCTGGATCGCAGCGACCTCTCTAAAGAAAGAGCGAGGCAGGTGTACAGGAATACCCGAAAACAGGTATAGGAGGCGGGGGAGGATATTCATCTTAAATGCATTAATCCTGCCAAGCCAGGAGAGGTCACCACGATTCCACCTGGCTAAGTCTGAGCGCAGCGTTTGTAGAAGGGGCGGAAAGTTAAGCCGGTATGTGTCAGTCAGAACAGCCGGGACCTGAACACCTAGATATTGCAAGGATCGTGTTTGCCACTTAAACGGATAGGAGGCTCTCAGTGTCTGGAGGGTATGGGCGGGAATGTTGATATTTAGGGCTTCACACTTGCATGTGTTCAATTTATAGTTGCTATAGCTGGCAAAACGGCGGATAGTGGCCAACAATGAGGGTAGTGACAAGTGCGGGGAGGTGAGGAAGAGGAGCAAGTCGTCGGCAAATGCCGAGCATTTGTAATGGCAAGGCGGCACCGATATCCCCCTAATGTCAGCGTTTTGTCTGATGTCCACAAGGAGATGCTCCATGCAGAGGACATACAGGAGCGGCGAAAGAGGGCAACCTTGCCGCGTGCCATTACAAATGGGAAGAGGGGCAGAAAGTTGTCCGTTTACACGTATCTGAGCTAGGGGATTAGTGTACAGCGCCATAACTCGGGCCATCATTGAGTCGCCAACACCAATGTGTGAGAGTGTCATCTGCAGGAAATCCCAGTCCACCCGGTCAAAGGCCTTCTCCGCGTCCAGAGACAGGAGCATGGTTGGGATATTATGTCGACGTGCATAATGTATTGTAGAGAAAGCTCTCAGAGTGTTGTCCCTTGCCTCGCGTCCGCGGACAAAGCCCACTTGATCAGGGTGGATGAGGGAGCCCAGGTGGTCTGCCAGCCTATTCGCCAATAGTTTGGCAAACAGTTTGGCGTCCGTGTTAATAAGTGATATCGGCCTGTAGCTAGGGCAGAGAAGGGGATCCTTACCCTCCTTCGGGATAAGGGTGATGTATGCTCGGAGGAAGGAAGGGGGCAGTGGGGAATTTTGAGAGACCGAGTTGAACGTCTTAAGGAGGGGGGCAATTAAGTCTACCTTGAGAGTTTTATAGAATTTACTAGTGTATCCATCGGGGCCAGGGCTTTTACCCGAGGGCATGGCCGATATGGCGTCATCTAGTTCTTCCGCAGAAAATGGAGATTCTAGGGATTGGATCACATCATGGGGGAGTTTAGGCAGAGCCGTTGAGTCTAGATAGTGCCTTAGTGAGGGTAAAGCGGGGGGAGGTGTGGTCAGGGCCGGGGGTTTAGGAAGATTATAAAGTTCAGAGTAGTATTTGTGGAACGCAGATAGTATGTCTGGGGTGAGGTGAGAGATGGAGTTAGGGGAGGTCCGAATCGCCGGAATATACGTGGATGTGCGCTTTTGTCTAAGAGCTGAAGCCAGGAGGCGACCAGACTTATTGCTCCATTCATAGAAGACCCTCCCGGTAAGCTGTTTAAAATAACGGTGTTTGGCGTTCATCACCTCCAGCAATTCATGTCTAACTTTAATTAACTCTCTATAAACATTGTCCAGTTGGGAGCGTTTATGTTGGGCCTCTAGGGTGTGGAGTGATTGCATTAAGGTCCTGAACCTGTGCGCCGCCTCTCGCTTCAGCCTCGCCCCATGTCCCATCAGGACCCCTCTAAGCACGCACTTTAGGGCGTCCCACTTTATCCCCAGTGAGGTAGAGTCCTCGGCGTGATGAGCTTCAAATTGGGCTATAGTGTCTTTCAGTTCCTGAAGGCAAAGTGCATCAAGCAACAATGATTCGTTTAGTTTCCATGAGGCATGGGGCTTGGCAAACGAGGGCAGGGCAAAGGAACAGAACACCGGGGCATGATCCGAATGTGTAACTGTACCAATAGAGGTGAGTGAGATGGATGGCAAGAGATGGTGCGAAAGAAAGATGTAATCAATTCTGCTGTAAGAGTTTCTAGGATGGGAATAGAACGTGTAATCTTTCTCTTGTGGGTGTTGGGTCCGCCAAGTATCATTGAGTTGGAGGGAGTGAAGTTTGAGGCGTAGTGCTCTCAGCTTGTTGTGGGACAGTGTAGAGTGTCCTGAGGAGGTGTCGCAGGAGGGAAAGAGGGGGACATTAAAATCTCCACTTAAGATAATATTACCTGTGGCAAAGTTGGCTAGCTTATCTATGGTTCGGATTAGGAAAGGGATCTGTGAGTGGTTTGGTGCGTAGACTGATGCCACAGTGAAGTTGTGTCCTGTCACAGTAAAATTCACAAAGACAAACCTAGCATCAGGGTCTACTAGTGTGGAGGTGACCTCGACTGGCAGAGATTTGTGAAAAGCGATCGACACCCCTTTCGTCCTGGCTTCCGGGTTTGTGCTATGGTACCACTTGGGATAGTATCTGGCACTGATAGCAGGGAGGCAGCCCTCTTTGAAATGAGTCTCTTGGAGCGTGAGAATATGCACCTTCTGTTTATGAAAGGCATACAAAATCTGGGCTCTCTTTTCGGGCGAGTGGAAGCCCCTCACATTTAGTGAAGCTACTTTGATATCATTGGCCATAGGGGATAAGACTTATATTGTTAAACTCACTCAGGCGCCCCGGGTTCTTCCAGATGGCTGATCCGCAAGGAGTGGAGGAATAAGAAAGTGTTGCTGACCTAGAAAAGGAAAAGAGAAGAGAGGACGAGATGAGAACACAGAAGAAAAAAACAGGCATACGTATAGACACATAAGCAAGGGAGCTAAAGAAGGTGGCCATAAGGGCCAAAATATAGGCCAGAGCCAGCCTGGCCACAGACCTAGTGGGGGTGACGTAGAAGAGGCGAGGGCCGGGGACCGCAAGCAGCCTAATCTGGCTTGCTCTCTTATCTGACTCGCTTGCTCTCATATCTGGCTCGCTCGCTTGATCTCATGTCTGGCTCACTCGCTCTCATATCTGGCTCGCTCGATTGCTCTCATGTCTGGCTCGCTCGCTCTCATAACTGGCTTTCTCGCTTGCTCTCTTGTCTGGTTTGCTCTCTTATCTGGCTCGCTCTCATATCTGGCTTGCTCGCTTGCTCTCATATCTGGCTCGCTCACTTGCTCTCTTGTCTGGCTCGCTCTCTTATCTGGCTCGCTCACTCTCATATCTGGCTGGCTCGCTTGCTCTCATATCTGGCTTGCTCGCTTGCTCTCTTGTCTGGCTCGCTCTCTTATCTGGCTTGCTCGCTAGCATATCTGGCTCGCTCGCTTGCTCTCTTGTCTGGCTTGCTCTCTTATCTGGCTCGCTCGCTCTCATATCTGGCTCGCTCGCTTGCTCTCATATCTGGCTAGTTCGCTTGCTCTCTTGTCTTGCTCGCTCTCTTATCTGGCTCGCTCGCTCTCATATCTGGCTGGCTCGCTTGCTCTCATATCTGGCTTGCTCGCTTGCTCTCTTGTCTGGCTCGCTCTCTTATCTGGCTTGCTCGCTAGCATATCTGGCTCGCTCGCATGCTCTCTTGTCTGGCTTGCTCTCTTATCTGGCTCGCTCGCTCTCATATCTGGCTCGCTCACTTGCTCTCTTGTCTGGCTCGCTCGCTCTCATATCTGACTTTCTCGCTTGCTCTCTTGTCTGGTTCGCTCTCTTATCTGGCTCGCTCTCATATCTGGCTTGCTCGCTTGCTCTCATATCTGGCTCGCTCGTTTGCTCTCTTGTCTGGCTCGCTCTCTTATCTGGCTTGCTCGCTAGCATATCTGGCTCGCTCGCTTGCTCTCTTGTCTGACTTGCTCTCTTATCTGTCTCGCTCTCCGTCTGGCTTGCTTGCTTGCTCTCATATCTGGCTCGCTCGCTTGCTCTCTTGTCTGTCTCGCTCTCTTATCTGGCTTGCTCGCTAGCATATCTGGCTCGCTCGCTTGCTCTCTTGTCTGGCTTGCTCTCTTATCTGGCTCGCTTGCTCTCATATCTGGCTCGCTCGCTTGATCTCATGTCTGGCTCGCTCGCTCTCATATCTGGCTCGCTCGATTGCTCTCATATCTGGCTCGCTCGCTCTCATATCTGGCTTTCTCGCTTGCTCTCTTGTCTGGTTTGCTCTCTTATCTGGCTCGCTCTCATATCTGGCTCGCTCACTTGCTCTCTTGTCTGGCTCGCTCTCTTATCTGGCTCACTCGCATATCTGGCTCGCTCGCTCTCATATCTGGCTTGCTCGCTTGCTCTCATATCTGGCTCGCTCGCTTGCTCTCAAATCTGGCTCGCTCGCTTGCTCTCATATCTGGCTAGCTCGCTTGCTCTCTTGTCTTGCTCGCTCTCTTATCTGGCTCGCTCGCTCTCATATCTGGCTGGCTTGTTTGCTCTCATATCTTGCTCGCTCGCTTGCTCTCATATCTGGCTAGTTCGCTTGCTCTCTTGTCTTGCTTACTCTCTTATCTGGCTCGCTCGCTCTCATATCTGGCTGGCTCGCTTGTTCTCATATCTGGCTCGCTCTCTTATCTGGCTCACTCGCATATCTGGCTCGCTCGCTCTCATATCTGGCTTGCTCGCTTGCTCTCTTGTCTGGCTTGCTCTCTTATCTGGCTCGCTCGCTCTCATATCTGGCTCGCTCACTTGCTCTCTTGTCTGGCTCGCTCTCTTATCTGGCTCACTCGCATATCTGGCTCGCTCGCTCTCATATCTGGCTTGCTCGCTTGCTCTCATATCTGGATCGCTCGCTTGCTCTCAAATCTGGCTCGCTCGCTTGCTCTCATATCTGGCTAGCTCGCTTGCTCTCTTGTCTTGCTCACTCTCTTATCTGGCTCGCTCGCTCTCATATCTGGCTGGCTTGCTTGCTCTCATATCTGGCTCGCTCGCTTGCTCTCATATCTGGCTAGTTCGCTTGCTCTCTTGTCTTGCTCGCTCGCTCTCATATCTGGCTGGCTCGCTTGCTCTCATATCTGGCTTGCTCGCTTGCTCTCTTGTCTGGCTCGCTCTCTTATCTGGCTTGCTCGCTAGCATATCTGGCTCGCTCGCTTGCTCTCTTGTCTGGCTTGCTCTCTTATCTGGCTCGCTCGCACTCATATCTGGCTCGCTCGCTTGCTCTCTTGTCTGGCTCGCTCTCTTATCTTGCTCGCTCTCATATCTGGCTTGCTAGCTTGCTCTCATATCTGGCTTGCTTGCTTTCTCTCTTGTCTGTCTCGCTCTCTTTTATGGCTCGCTCACATATCTGGCTTGCTCGCTCTCAAATCTGGCTCGCTCGCTCTCAAATCTGGCTCGCTCGCTTGCTCTCATATATGGCTTGCTCGCTTGCTCTCATATCCGGCTCGCTCGCTTGCTCTCATATCTGGCTCGCATGCTTGCTCTCTTGTCTGGCTCGCTCTCTTATCTGGCTCGCTAGCTAGCATATCTGGCTCGCTCGCTTGCTCTCTTGTCTGGCTTGCTCTCTTATCAGGCTCCCTCACTCTCATATTTTGCTCGCTCGCTTGCTCTCATGTCTGGCACGCTCACCCTCATATCTGGCTTGCTCGCTTGCTCTCATGTTTGGCTTGCTCCCTCTCATATTTGGTTCGCTCGCTTGCTCTCATGTCTGGCTCACTCGCTCTCATATCTGGCTCGCTCGCATATCTTTCTCGCTCGTTCTCAAATCTGGCTCGCTCGCTTGCTCTCATATCTGGCTAGTTCGCTTGCTCTCTTGTCTTGCTCGCTCTCTTATCTGGCTCGCCCGCTCTCATATCTGGCTGGCTCGCTTACTCTCATATCTGGCTCGCTCTCTTGCTCTCTTGTCTGGCTCGCTCTCTTATCTGACTTGCTCGCTAGCATATCTGGCTCGCACGCTTGCTCTCTTGTCTGGCTTGCTCTCTTATCTGGCTCGCTCAGTCTCATATCTGGCTCGCTCGTTTGCTCTCATGTCTGGCTCGCTTGCTCTCATATCTGGCTTTCTCGCTTGCTCTCTTGTCTGGCTCGCTCTCTTATCTGGCTCGCTCTCTTATCTGGCTCGCTCGCATATCTGGCTCGCTCGCTCTCACATCTGGCTGGCTCACTTGCTCTCATTTCTGGCTGGCTCGCTTGCTCTCATTTCTGGCTCGCTCGCTTGCTCTCATATCTGGCTCGCTCGCTTGCTCTCTTGTCTGGCTCGCTCTCATATCTGGCTAGCTCGCTTGCTCTCTTGTCTTGCTCACTCTTATCTGGCTCGCTCGCTCTCATATCTGGCTGGCTCGCTTGCTCTCATATCTGGCTCGCTCGCTTGCTCTCATATCTGGCTCGCTCGCTCTCATGTCTGGCTCGCTCTCATATCTGGATCACTCGCTTGCTCTCATATCTGGCTCGCTTGCTTGCTTAATTGTCTGGCTTGCTCTCTTATCTGCCTCGCTCTCTCTCACATCTGGCTTGCTCGCTTGCTCTCATATCTGGCCTGGCTCGCTCGCTGCTCTCTTGTCTGGCTCGCTCTCTTATCTGGCTCGCTCGCATATCTTGCTCGCTCGCTTGCTCTCTTGTCTGACTTGCTCTCTTATCTGTCTCGCTCTCACATCTGGCTCGCTCGCTTGCTCTCATATCTAGCTCGCTCGCTCGCTCTCTTATCTGGCTTGCTCGCTAGCATATCTGGATCGCTCGCTTGCTCTCTTGTCTGGCTTGCTCTCTTATCTGGCTCGCTCGTTCTCATATCTGGCTCGCTCGCTTGCTCTCATGTCTGGCTCTCTCGCTCTCATATCTGACTTTCTCGCTTGCTCTCTTGTCTGGTTCGCTCTCTTATGTGGCTCGCTCTCATATCTGGCTTGCTCGCTTGCTCTCATATCTGGCTCGCTCGCTTGCTCTCTTGTCTGGCTCGCTCTCTTATCTGGCTTGCTCGCTAGCATATCTGGCTCACTCGCTTGCTCTCTTGTCTGACTTGCTCTCTTATCTGGCTCGCTTGCTCTCATATCTGGCTCGCTCTCTTGATCTCATGTCTGGCTCTCTCGCTCTCATATCTGGCTCGCTCGCTTGCTCTCATGTCTGGCTCGCTCGCTCTCATATCTGGCTTTCTCGCTTGCTCTCTTGTCTGGTTTGCTCTCTTATCTGGCTCGCTCTCATATTTTGCTCGCTCGCTTGCTCTCATGTCTGGCACGCTCACCCTCATATCTGGCTTGCTCGCTTGCTCTCATGTTTGGCTTGCTCCCTCTCATATTTGGTTCGCTCGCTTGCTCTCATGTCTGGCTCACTCGCTCTCATATCTGGCTCGCTCGCATATCTTTCTCGCTCGCTCTCAAATCTGGCTCGCTCGCTTGCTCTCATATCTGGCTCTCTCGCTTGCTCTCTTGTCTGGCTCGCTCGCATATCTGGCTCGCTCGCTTGCTCTCTTGTCTTGCTCGCTCTCTTATCTGGCTCGCTCGCTCTCATATCTGGCTGGCTCGCTTGCTCTCATATCTGGCTCGCTCGCTTGCTCTCATATCTGGCTCTCTCGCTCTCATGTCTGGCTTGCTCTCATATCTGGATCGCTCGCTTGCTCTAATATCTGGCTCTCTCGCTTTCTTAATTGTCTGGCTCGCTCTCTTATCTGCCTCGCTCTCTCTCACATCTGGCTTGCTCGCTTGCTCTCATATCTGGCTCGCTCGCTTGCTCTCTTGTCTGGCTCGCTCTCTTATCTGGCTTGCTCGCATATCTGGCTCGCTCGCTCTCACATCTGACTGGCTTGCTTGCTCTCATACCTGGCTCGCTCGCTTGCTCTCATATCTGGCTCGCTCGCTCTCATGTCTGGCTCGCTCTAATATCTGGATCGCTCGCTTGCTCTCATATCTGGCTCGCTTGCTTAATTGTCTGGCTCGCTCTCTTATCTGCCTCGCTCTCTCTCACATCTGGCTTGCTCGCTTGCTCTCATATCTGGCTCGCTCGCTTGCTCTCTTGTCTGGGTCGCTCTCTTATCTGGCTTGCGCTTATATCTGGCTTGCTAGCTTGCTCTCATATCTGAATCGCTCGCTTGCTCTCTTGTCTGTCTCGCTCTATTTTATGGCTCGCTCACATATCTGGCTCGCTCGCTCTCAAATCTGGCTCGCTCGCTTGCTCTCATATCTGGCTTGCTCTCATATCCGGCTCGCTCGCTTGCTCTCATATCTGGCTCGCTCGCTTGCTCTCTTGTCTGGCTCGCTCTCTTATCTGGCTCGCTCGCATATCTGGCTCGCTCGCTCTCAAATCTGGCTCGCTCGCTTGCTCTCATATCTGGCTAGTTCGCTTGCTCTCTTGTCTTGCTCGCTCTCTTATCTGGCTCGCTCGCTCTCATATCTGGCTGGCTCGCTTGCTCTCATATCTTGCTCGCTCGCTTGCTCTCTTGTCTGGCTCGCTCTCTTATCTGGCTTGCTCGCTAGCATATCTGGCTCGCTCGCTTGATATCTTGTCTGGCTTGCTCTCTTATCTGGCTCGCTCGCTCTCATATCTGGCTCGCTCGCTTGCTCTCATGTCTGGCTCGCTCGCTCTCATATCTGGCTCGCTCGCTTGCTCTCATGTCTGGCTTTCTCGCTTGCTCTCTTGTCTGGTTCGCTCTCTTATCTGGCTCGCTCTCATATCTGGCTTTCTCGCTTGCTCTCATATCTGGCTCGCTCGCTTGCTTTCTTGTCTGGCTCGCTTGCATATCTGGCTCGCTCGCTCTCACATCTGGCTGGCTCGCTTGCTCTCATATCTGGCTCGCTCGCTCTCATATCTGGCTCGCTCGCTTGCTCTCTCTTCTTGCTCGCTCTCTTATCTGGCTCGCTCGCTCTCATATCTGGCTGGCTCGCTTGCTCTCATATCTGGCTCGCTCGCTTGCTCTTGTCTGGCTCGCTCTCTTATCTGGCTTGCTCGCTAGAATATCTGGCCCGCACGCTTGCTCTCTTGTCTGGCTTGCTCTCTTATCTGGCTCGCTCGCTCTCATATCTGGCTCGCTCGCTTGCTCTCATGTCTGGCTCGCTCGCTCTCATATCTGGCTTTCTCGCTTGCTCTCTTGTCTGGCTCGCTCTCTTATCTGGCTCGCTCGCATATCTGGCTAGCTCGCTCTCACATCTGGCTGGCTCGCTTGCTCTCATTTCTGGCTGGCTCGCTTGCTCTCATTTCTGGCTCGCTCGCTTGCTCTCATATCTGGCTCGCTCGCTTGCTCTCATATCTGGCTCGCTCGCTTGCTCTCTTGTCTGGCTCGCTCTCATATCTGGCTAGCTCACTTTCTCTCTTGTCTTGCTCGCTCTCTTATCTGGCTCGCTCGCTCTCTTATCTGGCTGGCTCGCTTGCTCTCATATCTGGCTGGCTCGCTTGCTTTCATATCTGGCTGGCTCGCTCTCATGTCTGGCTCGCTCTCATATCTGGATCGCTCGCTTGCTCTCATATCTGACTCGCTCGCTTGCTCTCTTGTCTGGCTCGCTCTCTTATCTGGTTCACTCGCATATCTGGCTCGCTCGCTCTCATATCTGGCTTGCTCGCTTGCTCTCATATCTGGCTCGCTCGCTTGCTCTCAAATCTGGCTCGCTCGCTTGCTCTCATATCTGGCTAGCTCGCTTGCTCTCTTGTCTTGCTCGCTCTCTTATCTGGCTCGCTCGCTCTCATATTTGGCTGGCTCGCTTGCTCTCATATCTGGCTTGCTCGCTTGCTCTCTTGTCTGGCTCGCTCTCTTATCTGGCTTGCTCGCTAGCATATCTGGCTCGCTCGCTTGCTCTCTTGTCTGGCTTCCTCTCTTATCTGACTCGCTTGCTCTCATATCTGGCTCGCTCGCTTGATCTCATGTCTGGCTCACTTGCTCTCATATCTGGCTCGCTCGATTGCTCTCATGTCTGGCTCGCTCGCTCTCATAACTGGCTTTCTCGCTTGCTCTCTTGTCTGGTTTGCTCTCTTATCTGGCTCGCTCTCATATCTGGCTTGCTCGCTTGCTCTCATATCTGGCTCGCTCACTTGCTCTCTTGTCTGGCTCGCTCTCTTATCTGGCTCGCTCACTCTCATATCTGGCTGGCTCGCTTACTCTCATATCTGGCTTGCTCGCTTGCTCTCTTGTCTGGCTCGCTCTCTTATCTGGCTTGCTCGCTAGCATATCTGGCTCGCTCGCTTGCTCTCTTGTCTGGCTTGCTCTCTTATCTGGCTCGCTCGCTCTCATATCTGGCTCGCTCGCTTGCTCTCATATCTGGCTAGTTCGCTTGCTCTCTTGTCTTGCTTGCTCTCTTATCTGGCTCGCTCGCTCTCATATCTGGCTGGCTCGCTTGCTCTCATATCTGGCTTGCTTGCTTGCTCTCTTGTCTGGCTTGCTCTCTTATCTGGCTTGCTCGCTAGCATATCTGGCTCGCTCGCTTGCTCTCTTGTCTGGCTTGCTCTCTTATCTGGCTCGCTCGCTCTCATATCTGGCTCGCTCACTTGCTCTCTTGTCTGGCTCGCTCGCTCTCATATCTGACTTTCTCGCTTGCTCTCTTGTCTGGTTCGCTCTCTTATCTGGCTCGCTCTCATATCTGGCTTGCTCGCTTGCTCTCATATCTGGCTCGCTCGTTTGCTCTCTTGTCTGGCTCGCTCTCTTATCTGGCTTGCTCGCTAGCATATCTGGCTCGCTCGCTTGCTCTCTTGTCTGACTTGCTCTCTTATCTGTCTCGCTCTCACATCTGGCTTGCTCGCTTGCTCTCATATCTGGCTCGCTCGCTTGCTCTCTTGTCTGTCTCGCTCTCTTATCTGGCTTGCTCGCTAGCATATCTGGCTCGCTCGCTTGCTCTCTTGTCTGGCTTGCTCTCTTATCTGGCTCGCTTGCTCTCATATCTGGCTCGCTCGCTTGATCTCATGTCTGGCTCGCTCGCTCTCATATCTGGCTCGCTCGATTGCTCTCATATCTGGCTCGCTCGCTCTCATATCTGGCTTTCTCGCTTGCTCTCTTGTCTGGTTTGCTCTCTTATCTGGCTCGCTCTCATATCTGGCTCGCTCACTTGCTCTCTTGTCTGGCTCGCTCTCTTATCTGGCTCACTCGCATATCTGGCTCGCTCGCTCTCATATCTGGCTTGCTCGCTTGCTCTCATATCTGGCTCGCTCGCTTGCTCTCAAATCTGGCTCGCTCGCTTGCTCTCATATCTGGCTAGCTCGCTTGCTCTCTTGTCTTGCTCGCTCTCTTATCTGGCTCGCTCGCTCTCATATCTGGCTGGCTTGCTTGCTCTCATATCTGGCTCGCTCGCTTGCTCTCATATCTGGCTAGTTCGCTTGCTCTCTTGTCTTGCTTGCTCTCTTATCTGGCTCGCTCGCTCTCATATCTGGCTGGCTCGCTTGTTCTCATATCTGGCTCGCTCTCTTATCTGGCTCACTCGCATATCTGGCTCGCTCGCTCTCATATCTGGCTTGCTCGCTTGCTCTCTTGTCTGGCTTGCTCTCTTATCTGGCTCGCTCGCTCTCATATCTGGCTCGCTCACTTGCTCTCTTGTCTGGCTCGCTCTCTTATCTGGCTCACTCGCATATCTGGCTTGCTCGCTTGCTCTCATATCTGGATCGCTCGCTTGCTCTCAAATCTGGCTCGCTCGCTTGCTCTCATATCTGGCTAGCTCGCTTGCTCTCTTGTCTTGCTCACTCTCTTATCTGGCTCGCTCGCTCTCATATCTGGCTGGCTTGCTTGCTCTCATATCTGGCTCGCTCGCTTGCTCTCATATCTGGCTAGTTCGCTTGCTCTCTTGTCTTGCTCGCTCGCTCTCATATCTGGCTGGCTCGCTTGCTCTCATATCTGGCTTGCTCGCTTGCTCTCTTGTCTGGCTCGCTCTCTTATCTGGCTTGCTCGCTAGCATATCTGGCTCGCTCGCTTGCTCTCTTGTCTGGCTTGCTCTCTTGTCTGGCTCGCTCTCTTATCTTGCTCGCTCTCATATCTGGCTTGCTAGCTTGCTCTCATATCTGGCTTGCTCGCTTTCTCTCTTGTCTGTCTCGCTCTCTTTTATGGCTCGCTCACATATCTGGCTTGCTCGCTCTCAAATCTGGCTCGCTCGCTTGCTCTCATATATGGCTTGCTCGCTTGCTTTCATATCCGGCTCGCTCGCTTGCTCTCATATCTGGCTCGCATGCTTGCTCTCTTGTCTGGCTCGCTCTCTTATCTGGCTCGCTAGCTAGCATATCTGGCTCGCTCGCTTGCTCTCTTGTCTGGCTTGCTCTCTTATCAGGCTCCCTCACTCTCATATTTTGCTCGCTCGCTTGCTCTCATGTCTGGCACGCTCACCCTCATATCTGGCTTGCTCGCTTGCTCTCATGTTTGGCTTGCTCCCTCTCATATTTGGTTCGCTCGCTTGCTCTCATGTCTGGCTCACTCGCTCTCATATCTGGCTCGCTCGCATATCTTTCTCGCTCGCTCTCAAATCTGGCTCGCTCGCTTGCTCTCATATCTGGCTAGTTCGCTTGCTCTCTTGTCTTGCTTGCTCTCTTATTTGGCTCGCCCGCTCGCATATCTGGCTCGCTCGCTCTCACATCTGGCTAGCTCACTTGCTCTCATTTCTGGCTGGCTCGCTTGCTCTCATTTCTGGCTTGCTCGCTTGCTCTCATATCTGGCTCGCTCGCTTGCTCTCTTGTCTGGCTCGCTCTCATATCTGGCTAGCTCGCTTGCTCTCTTGTCTTGCTCACTCTTATCTGGCTCGCTCGCTCTCATATCTGGCTGGCTCGCTTGCTCTCATATCTGGCTTGCTCGCTTGCTCTCATATCTGGCTCGCTCGCTCTCATGTCTGGCTCGCTCTCATATCTGGATCACTCGCTTGCTCTCATATCTGGCTCGCTCGCTTGCTTAATTGTCTGGCTCGCTCTCTTATCTGCCTCGCTCTCTCTCACATCTGGCTTGCTCGCTTGCTCTCATATCTGGCCTGGCTCGCTCGCTGCTCTCTTGTCTGGCTCGCTCTCTTATCTGGCTCGCTCGCATATCTTGCTCGCTCGCTTGCTCTCTTGTCTGACTTGCTCTCTTATCTGTCTCGCTCTCACATCTGGCTCGCTCGCTTGCTCTCATATCTAGCTCGCTCGCTCTCTTATCTGGCTTGCTCGCTAGCATATCTGGCTTGCTCGCTTGCTCTCTTGTCTGGCTTGCTCTCTTATCTGGCTCGCTCGTTCTCATATCTGGCTCGCTCGCTTGCTCTCATGTCTGGCTCGCTCGCTCTCATATCTGACTTTCTCGCTTGCTCTCTTGTCTGGTTCGCTCTCTTATGTGGCTCGCTCTCATATCTGGCTTGCTCGCTTGCTCTCATATCTGGCTCGCTCGCTTGCTCTCTTGTCTGGCTCGCTCTCTTATCTGGCTTGCTCGCTAGCATATCTGGCTCACTCGCTTGCTCTCTTGTCTGACTTGCTCTCTTATCTGGCTTTCTTGCTCTCATATCTGGCTCACTCTCTTGATCTCATGTCTGGCTCTCTCGCTCTCATATCTGGCTCGCTCGCTTGCTCTCATGTCTGGCTCGCTCGCTCTCATATCTGGCTTTCTCGCTTGCTCTCTTGTCTGGTTTGCTCTCTTATCTGGCTCGCTCTCATATTTTGCTCGCTCGCTTGCTCTCATGTCTGGCACGCTCACCCTCATATCTGGCTTGCTCGCTTGCTCTCATGTTTGGCTTGCTCCCTCTCATATTTGGTTCGCTCGCTTGCTCTCATGTCTGGCTCACTCGCTCTCATATCTGGCTCGCTCGCATATCTTTCTCGCTCGCTCTCAAATCTGGCTCGCTCGCTTGCTCTCATATCTGGCTAGTTCGCTTGCTCTCTTGTCTTGCTCGCTCTCTTATCTGGCTCGCCCGCTCTCATATCTGGCTGGCTCGCTTACTCTCATATCTGGCTCGCTCTCTTGCTCTCTTGTCCGGCTCGCTCTCTTATCTGGCTTGCTCGCTAGCATATCTGGCTCGCACGCTTGCTCTCTTGTCTGGCTTGCTCTCTTATCTGGCTCGCTCAGTCTCATATCTGGCTCGCTCGTTTGCTCTCATGTCTGGCTCGCTTGCTCTCATATCTGGCTTTCTCGCTTGCTCTCTTGTCTGGCTCGCTCTCTTATCTGGCTCGCTCTCTTATCTGGCTCGCTCGCATATCTGGCTCGCTCGCTCTCACATCTGGCTGGCTCACTTGCTCTCATTTCTGGCTGGCTCGCTTGCTCTCATTTCTGGCTCGCTCGCTTGCTCTCATATCTGGCTCGCTCGCTTGCTCTCTTGTCTGGCTCGCTCTCATATCTGGCTAGCTCGCTTGCTCTCTTGTCTTGCTCACTCTTATCTGGCTCGCTCGCTCTCATATCTGGCTGGCTCGCTTGCTCTCATATCTGGCTCGCTCGCTTGCTCTCATATCTGGCTCGCTCGCTCTCATGTCTGGCTCGCTCTCATATCTGGATCACTCGCTTGCTCTCATATCTGGCTCGCTCGCTTGCTTAATTGTCTGGCTCGCTCTCTTATCTGCCTCGCTCTCTCTCACATCTGGCTTGCTCGCTTGCTCTCATATCTGGCCTGGCTCGCTCGCTGCTCTCTTGTCTGGCTCGCTCTCTTATCTGGCTCGCTCGCATATCTTGCTCGCTCGCTTGCTCTCTTTTCTGACTTGCTCTCTTATCTGTCTCGCTCTCACATCTGGCTCGCTCGCTTGCTCTCATATCTAGCTCGCTCGCTCGCTCTCTTATCTGGCTTGCTCGCTAGCATATCTGGCTCGCTCGCTTGCTCTCTTGTCTGGCTTGCTCTCTTGTCTGGCTCGCTCTCTTATCTTGCTCGCTCTCATATCTGGCTTGCTAGCTTGCTCTCATATCTGGCTTGCTCGCTTTCTCTCTTGTCTGTCTCGCTCTCTTTTATGGCTCGCTCACATATCTGGCTTGCTCGCTCTCAAATCTGGCTCGCTCGCTTGCTCTCATATATGGCTTGCTCGCTTGCTTTCATATCCGGCTCGCTCGCTTGCTCTCATATCTGGCTCGCATGCTTGCTCTCTTGTCTGGCTCGCTCTCTTATCTGGCTCGCTAGCTAGCATATCTGGCTCGCTCGCTTGCTCTCTTGTCTGGCTTGCTCTCTTATCAGGCTCCCTCACTCTCATATTTTGCTCGCTCGCTTGCTCTCATGTCTGGCACGCTCACCCTCATATCTGGCTTGCTCGCTTGCTCTCATGTTTGGCTTGCTCCCTCTCATATTTGGTTCGCTCGCTTGCTCTCATGTCTGGCTCACTCGCTCTCATATCTGGCTCGCTCGCATATCTTTCTCGCTCGCTCTCAAATCTGGCTCGCTCGCTTGCTCTCATATCTGGCTAGTTCGCTTGCTCTCTTGTCTTGCTTGCTCTCTTATTTGGCTCGCCCGCTCGCATATCTGGCTCGCTCGCTCTCACATCTGGCTAGCTCACTTGCTCTCATTTCTGGCTGGCTCGCTTGCTCTCATTTCTGGCTTGCTCGCTTGCTCTCATATCTGGCTCGCTCGCTTGCTCTCTTGTCTGGCTCGCTCTCATATCTGGCTAGCTCGCTTGCTCTCTTGTCTTGCTCACTCTTATCTGGCTCGCTCGCTCTCATATCTGGCTGGCTCGCTTGCTCTCATATCTGGCTTGCTCGCTTGCTCTCATATCTGGCTCGCTCGCTCTCATGTCTGGCTCGCTCTCATATCTGGATCACTCGCTTGCTCTCATATCTGGCTCGCTCGCTTGCTTAATTGTCTGGCTCGCTCTCTTATCTGCCTCGCTCTCTCTCACATCTGGCTTGCTCGCTTGCTCTCATATCTGGCCTGGCTCGCTCGCTGCTCTCTTGTCTGGCTCGCTCTCTTATCTGGCTCGCTCGCATATCTTGCTCGCTCGCTTGCTCTCTTGTCTGACTTGCTCTCTTATCTGTCTCGCTCTCACATCTGGCTCGCTCGCTTGCTCTCATATCTAGCTCGCTCGCTCTCTTATCTGGCTTGCTCGCTAGCATATCTGGCTTGCTCGCTTGCTCTCTTGTCTGGCTTGCTCTCTTATCTGGCTCGCTCGTTCTCATATCTGGCTCGCTCGCTTGCTCTCATGTCTGGCTCGCTCGCTCTCATATCTGACTTTCTCGCTTGCTCTCTTGTCTGGTTCGCTCTCTTATGTGGCTCGCTCTCATATCTGGCTTGCTCGCTTGCTCTCATATCTGGCTCGCTCGCTTGCTCTCTTGTCTGGCTCGCTCTCTTATCTGGCTTGCTCGCTAGCATATCTGGCTCACTCGCTTGCTCTCTTGTCTGACTTGCTCTCTTATCTGGCTTTCTTGCTCTCATATCTGGCTCACTCTCTTGATCTCATGTCTGGCTCTCTCGCTCTCATATCTGGCTCGCTCGCTTGCTCTCATGTCTGGCTCGCTCGCTCTCATATCTGGCTTTCTCGCTTGCTCTCTTGTCTGGTTTGCTCTCTTATCTGGCTCGCTCTCATATTTTGCTCGCTCGCTTGCTCTCATGTCTGGCACGCTCACCCTCATATCTGGCTTGCTCGCTTGCTCTCATGTTTGGCTTGCTCCCTCTCATATTTGGTTCGCTCGCTTGCTCTCATGTCTGGCTCACTCGCTCTCATATCTGGCTCGCTCGCATATCTTTCTCGCTCGCTCTCAAATCTGGCTCGCTCGCTTGCTCTCATATCTGGCTAGTTCGCTTGCTCTCTTGTCTTGCTCGCTCTCTTATCTGGCTCGCCCGCTCTCATATCTGGCTGGCTCGCTTACTCTCATATCTGGCTCGCTCTCTTGCTCTCTTGTCCGGCTCGCTCTCTTATCTGGCTTGCTCGCTAGCATATCTGGCTCGCACGCTTGCTCTCTTGTCTGGCTTGCTCTCTTATCTGGCTCGCTCAGTCTCATATCTGGCTCGCTCGTTTGCTCTCATGTCTGGCTCGCTTGCTCTCATATCTGGCTTTCTCGCTTGCTCTCTTGTCTGGCTCGCTCTCTTATCTGGCTCGCTCTCTTATCTGGCTCGCTCGCATATCTGGCTCGCTCGCTCTCACATCTGGCTGGCTCACTTGCTCTCATTTCTGGCTGGCTCGCTTGCTCTCATTTCTGGCTCGCTCGCTTGCTCTCATATCTGGCTCGCTCGCTTGCTCTCTTGTCTGGCTCGCTCTCATATCTGGCTAGCTCGCTTGCTCTCTTGTCTTGCTCACTCTTATCTGGCTCGCTCGCTCTCATATCTGGCTGGCTCGCTTGCTCTCATATCTGGCTCGCTCGCTTGCTCTCATATCTGGCTCGCTCGCTCTCATGTCTGGCTCGCTCTCATATCTGGATCACTCGCTTGCTCTCATATCTGGCTCGCTCGCTTGCTTAATTGTCTGGCTCGCTCTCTTATCTGCCTCGCTCTCTCTCACATCTGGCTTGCTCGCTTGCTCTCATATCTGGCCTGGCTCGCTCGCTGCTCTCTTGTCTGGCTCGCTCTCTTATCTGGCTCGCTCGCATATCTTGCTCGCTCGCTTGCTCTCTTTTCTGACTTGCTCTCTTATCTGTCTCGCTCTCACATCTGGCTCGCTCGCTTGCTCTCATATCTAGCTCGCTCGCTCGCTCTCTTATCTGGCTTGCTCGCTAGCATATCTGGCTCGCTCGCTTGCTCTCTTGTCTGGCTTGCTCTCTTATCTGGCTCGCTCGTTCTCATATCTGGCTCGCTCGCTTGCTCTCATGTCTGGCTCGCTCGCTCTCATATCTGACTCGCTCGCTTGCTCTCATGTCTGGCTCGCTCGCTCTCATATCTGGCTTTCTCGCTTGCTCTCTTGTCTGGTTTGCTCTCTTATCTGGCTCGCTCTCATATTTTGCTCGCTCGCTTGCTCTCATGTCTGGCACGCTCACCCTCATATCTGGCTTGCTCGCTTGCTCTCATGTTTGGCTTGCTCCCTCTCATATTTGGTTCGCTCGCTTGCTCTCATGTCTGGCTCACTCGCTCTCATATCTGGCTCGCTCGCATATCTTTCTCGCTCGCTCTCAAATCTGGCTCGCTCGCTTGCTCTCATATCTGGCTAGTTCGCTTGCTCTCTTGTCTTGCTCGCTCTCTTATCTGGCTCGCCCGCTCTCATATCTGGCTGGCTCGCTTACTCTCATATCTGGCTCGCTCTCTTGCTCTCTTGTCTGGCTCGCTCTCTTATCTGGCTTGCTCGCTAGCATATCTGGCTCGCACGCTTGCTCTCTTGTCTGGCTTGCTCTCTTATCTGGCTCGCTCAGTCTCATATCTGGCTCGCTCGTTTGCTCTCATGTCTGGCTCGCTTGCTCTCATATCTGGCTTTCTCGCTTGCTCTCTTGTCTGGCTCGCTCTCTTATCTGGCTCGCTCTCTTATCTGGCTCGCTCGCATATCTGGCTCGCTCGCTCTCACATCTGGCTGGCTCACTTGCTCTCATTTCTGGCTGGCTCGCTTGCTCTCATTTCTGGCTCGCTCGCTTGCTCTCATATCTGGCTCGCTCGCTTGCTCTCTTGTCTGGCTCGCTCTCATATCTGGCTAGCTCGCTTGCTCTCTTGTCTTGCTCACTCTTATCTGGCTCGCTCGCTCTCATATCTGGCTGGCTCGCTTGCTCTCATATCTGGCTCGCTCGCTTGCTCTCATATCTGGCTCGCTCGCTCTCATGTCTGGCTCGCTCTCATATCTGGATCACTCGCTTGCTCTCATATCTGGCTCGCTCGCTTGCTTAATTGTCTGGCTCGCTCTCTTATCTGCCTCGCTCTCTCTCACATCTGGCTTGCTCGCTTGCTCTCATATCTGGCCTGGCTCGCTCGCTGCTCTCTTGTCTGGCTCGCTCTCTTATCTGGCTCGCTCGCATATCTTGCTCGCTCGCTTGCTCTCTTGTCTGACTTGCTCTCTTATCTGTCTCGCTCTCACATCTGGCTCGCTCGCTTGCTCTCATATCTAGCTCGCTCGCTCGCTCTCTTATCTGGCTTGCTCGCTAGCATATCTGGCTCGCTCGCTTGCTCTCTTGTCTGGCTTGCTCTCTTATCTGGCTCGCTCGTTCTCATATCTGGCTCGCTCGCTTGCTCTCATGTCTGGCTCGCTCGCTCTCATATCTGACTTTCTCGCTTGCTCTCTTGTCTGATTCGCTCTCTTATGTGGCTCGCTCTCATATCTGGCTTGCTCGCTTGCTCTCACATCTGGCTCGCTCGCTTGCTCTCTTGTCTGGCTCGCTCTCTTATCTGGCTTGCTCGCTAGCATATCTGGCTCACTCGCTTGCTCTCTTGTCTGACTTGCTCTCTTATCTGGCTCGCTTGCTCTCATATCTTGCTCGCTCTCTTGATCTCATGTCTGGCTCTCTCGCTCTCATATCTGGCTCGCTCGCTTGCTCTCATGTCTGGCTCGCTCGCTCTAATATCTGGCTTTCTCGCTTGCTCTCTTGTCTGGTTTGCTCTCTTATCTGGCTCGCTCTCATATTTTGCTCGCTCGCTTGCTCTCATGTCTGGCACGCTCACCCTCATATCTGGCTTGCTCGCTTGCTCTCATGTTTGGCTTGCTCCCTCTCATATTTGGTTCGCTCGCTTGCTCTCATGTCTGGCTCACTCGCTCTCATATCTGGCTCGCTCGCATATCTTTCTCGCTCGCTCTCAAATCTGGCTCGCTCGCTTGCTCTCATATCTGGCTAGTTCGCTTGCTCTTTGTCTTGCTCGCTCTCTTATCTGGCTCGCCCGCTCTCATATCTGGCTGGCTCGCTTACTCTCATATCTGGCTCGCTCTCTTGCTCTCTTGTCTGGCTCGCTCTCTTATCTGGCTTGCTCGCTAGCATATCTGGCTCGC